>NC_049912.1:29689711-29990150 GCF_001411555.2 Juglans regia | reverse complement strand
ACTCGTTTCTTTAGGTGTTATTCCAACTATAAAATTCTTTGGTTGCCGATGTTAACTGAGGTTTTTTGTGTCTCAGGTGAATTTACAATGACTGAACTAGCTGAGACTGTGAAAGAGGTCAGTTTTTTTTTTTTTAATTAAATTTATGTTGTCCTTGGCTTCCCAATCCTTGAAATCAATCTAGATCTCCAAGAGGCGTGTTTTCACATTTCATTTTTACTTCTGTAAATAGTATTATCTCTCAATTATGTTTGATGAAACTTTATATGAATCCGAAACTAAAATATAAATTTATAATTAAAAAAAAAAAACTATTTACATAGAAACTTAAATGCTTTATCGCGTTACATGCCAGCTTATCAACCCTGATGTGAAGATCTCAATGGTGGAGAACACACCAGATGATCCTCGCCAACGAAAGCCGAATATCACAAAGGCTAAGGAGCTGCTAGGATGGGAACCAAAGATCAAGTTGCGTGATGGTCTTCCCCTCATGGAGGAGGATTTCCGGACTAGGCTTGGAGTCCCCCAAAAGAAGTGAAACCATATTATTATATAGCATAAAACTGCTGGACCGCAGGCGCATCTACTAGCTCTGGTTATTTGAGAAGCATGAATATTTGAGAAATTCTTGACATCCTTCCGGTTTCCTCCCAGTGCCGATGCTTATCTGTTCTCCATTCCCATATACGTAATTTAGAATAAAATGGTATTGGGCTCTCTTTTTATAATGTAGTTTGTTGACGAACCTCTATTTTTGCATTTCGGACAGTATTTGATTTGATATTCAGAAAGTTTTTAATTGAGTTTGAAGTCTTGCTCATACCTTCTGCTTTTTCGGCTTTTTGCTCGTCGAATTATTAATAATAGTGGTCAGATAATGGGGTCCACTTCTTTCTTGGCTCTTACAATTGACAATTTAATTAAAAATAAAATAAAATAAAATAAAGAAACTTGTGGTTAGGAAAAGGGAAAGTATGTTTTCCCTAAGCCTCCGCGACCCCTTGAGCCTAAGGTAACCTGGCCTTGTTTTTCACTACATTCTTAGCTGCTTCACCCCCCAGCTTTCTCTTCCATTTGGTTTTCAATCCTCTCAAAGACTGGTTTTGGTGGAGCCATGACCTGACCACCCTTCGGCTTCAGAAGCAGCACCCCCTTGCTTAAAGAGAGACCATGGTGCATGTTCATCCATGCAGGAATTTCCAGCATTACCAATCTCAAGAATAGCCTCACAGGTTGATGATATATCATAATAATGAGAGCTTCGAGCCTTTCTTTATTCTTCAAATAAATTTCAAACAGTTTCATTCCCCCGTCGGTTGGAATTGGAAGTTGCCTAGCTTGGGCATTGTCTATCTATATTCTTTTCTTTCTCGGCAACTAGTTACTGTGAATGGGGCGGACAGCGTTTTTGGTCTCCCTCGTTTGAAGTTGCTACTCAGCATATTTCTATGATCCATCTCCTGTGCTACGGATTGCTTATATGGACCTTCAAGCACAAGGCCCGATCTCCCATCCAACAGGCAAAGCTTAACGGTCCACTTCATTTACAAAATCTTATATTATATAATTGGATGGCTCTCCTTTTGTCATTTCCAATCATTGCATATCCAATTGCACTTAAAATACGGGGAGGATCTTTTGTTTGTGATCAATTTTATTTTTAGTGTAAATAAAATAATCGGATAAGAAGAAAATACAACGTCTGGTCTGACACGACTCTTACCCATTTTGTGGTTGTCGCTTGTCATGTCATGGTCTTGGAGTGGTAGAAGTTTCACCTTCTTTGCCCCTTTCCCCGAGTTTGCCTGGCTGGCTGCCTGCCTGCCGTCAATTCAATCACAATCTCCATGTGATGGCCACGTGTGTTTCTGCTTGGCATGACTTTGGGATCCAAGGATCTTCTCCATCAACATGTTCACCCCAACACCAGCGGAATACTGCTTTGTTGCGCTATTACTTTAATACTCTCTTAAAACGTGGGTAAATAGGTTGCCGCTCGCCAGGCCAGGGATGGCTGACGTGGATGTTTCTATCTGGTGGGACCTTAGGCCGACAGCTTCAGCTTTATAAGGGCAAAATGTTTATTCTAACCGCTGTAGTACAGAACGGCACAGAACATTTCCTGTCCAGCACACCAAACAAACTCACCGCAGGCTATGCCCTGCCTGCCGACTGGAATTCAAAACTTTCGGGGCGGGTTGGTATCTTTTGTCATTTATCAGCCTCAGATATGGGCATTCCCTGCGGCGACGACGTTGTCTTGATCCAAACGAGTAAGAGGCCCGACGAGCCCTCTGTCATTACGGTGAATTGCCCGGACAAGGCCGGGCTCGGGTGCGATCTCTCTAGAATAATCCTCGAGTTTGGTCTTCGTATTACCAAAGGAGGTATTTTTGTTTTGGCTTCTCATAAACTTCGGCCTTAAAAAAAATTCTTTTAAACATTCGTCAAGTAATCATTAGCAGCGAGATTTTATGGAATCTATTTTTCGATTCCACCCTAAAAATTATGTTTATATGCACATAAACGAGTTACCGATGCCGGGTTCAAGTCGCCGAATGCGGCGGACTCTGATTCGGATTTCATTTTCATACCATATGACTTTTGCTCTGTTGTTTGTTCGGTTAGAAAACTATGTATAGTATGAATGTTTTGGTAGCATCAGAGTATTCCTGGCAGTGATACTTAATCATAACATGAAAAATGTCTAAATAATTTTTTTTTCCCTGTTAAAAAGTGCCTTTCTAGGCTCTTCTAGAGCAAAAAAGTTGTTTTTTGCTTTATGGTTGTCAACTGCAGCTCTTTTGAGAGTGGTGTTGATAAAGCACTTTTAACATTTGAATAGAAATTACGTATAATTATATCTCTTGCAGATTTTTCAAAGGATGGAAGATGGTGTTACGTGGTATTGTGGGTTGTTCCACATGATAGCTCCCTTAAAGTTGACTGGGAAAGCTTGAAAACCCGACTTCTATCTGTATGCCCTTCTTATTTGTTTTCATATTATTTCAATCAGCAATCGAATCATCCCGCGCCATCCCTGGTATATCTGTTAAAGATTTGGTGCCTTGATCAAACAGGATCGTTACATGGTAAATACCCCAGAAAAAAATCTGTTAATTCTTTCCCTCTGTAATATACATGTACTTCTCTATTTGATATATTGTTTTGCATGTATGTATAGATGTCACGAAGGTTCTCTGTAAGCTTGAACTTACAATTCAAAGAGTAAAAGTGATGCCAACCCCGGATGGGAAAGTTTTGGACCTGTTCTTTATCACAGACGGCATGTAAGTTATTCTATTATAATTCATATCTGTGTCTCGAAGTTTATGGATTTTGAGTTGCTCTTTCGGGAGTACTATTTTGGTCCAGGGTTCATTTTTTAAAAAGTTAAAAATGTTGAAACTTGAAGGTGAACAATGGAACTGTAGATCGGGTGAATATCATGAGTTAAATCGCTGATTACCTGTACCTATAGGACTGGTGGGTTGCATTTTGTTCATCTGACGGTTATAAGTAAATGACAAAGGGACAAAAACATACAAGTATTCTTGAAAATATATTTTCCACCCTAAGATATCCAAAGTACTGTGAGATTCCTATTCAGGAAACATGGTCAAACATAAGGCAAAATGCGTCCTTGAATTATTATCATTCTGTTTATCTGTTTCTGCTCTTTTCTTGGATTTTATGTTTCAATTCATTAAGCAGATCTATTTCATGGTGAATCTTGGTTCAAAAGGAACTTACTTCCCAACATTTACTTCGTTTCTTTTATTTAATTTTTAATCGCAATAAGAAATAATTTCAGAAAGTCAAAATGTGACGGAACAGAGAATTTACTAACATTGCTTAGGTTGATGAATAGTTATAATTTATCAACCGTGATTATTTGACTGTATCATTTCAGGGAACTGTTAGAAACAAAAAAGAGACGTGATGATGTCTGTGAACATCTGATGGCTGTTCTAGGAAACAATTTTATTACTAGTGAACTTCAGCTGGCAGGGCCGGAGTACAAACAACTGGAGGGTTTTTCATCTCTTCCACCGGCAGTTGCTGAAGAACTATTTAGTTACAAGCTGTCAAACGGGGACATCAGTGTCTTGCAAGCTCTCTGCCCAGATATGTCAACGGCAGAGAAGGCAACTATTACAGTAGACAATTCATTGAGCCCATTGCATACTTTGCTTCAGGTACGATGTGTTGATCAAAAGGGCCTGGTTTACGACATAATGAGGACATCCAAGGACTTTGATATTCAGGTACTCGTCTTGAGTTTCCTTGCTTAATGTTCAACCTTGCTTAGTTATGACTGGTTGTTGCCACAAATATACTGAGGCCCAATTCTAGCATCTTTGTATTACTGTATACACTGCCAATTTTTCCCCTGTAGACCTAAATAAATTTTTCCCTGTCCGCTGTATCTTTTCAATTATTTTGGGATTTTTTATATGGCTATGTTCATCAAATCTTGTTCGTTAATTAGCACCTCCATTTGTCTTCTTAGCTTGCCATGCATTTAGCATTGATTTGAGACAAGAGAGAGGTGGTTCCATGCAAAAAAAGCTGAAGGATGTAACCTTATCCATTTATTTGGGACCAACATTTTATATTGACATTGTTGTTGAGTGTTATTGATTTATGCTTCTATATGGAGTTTTTCAATATAAGGATGTCTGGTTGTTCTTATTCAGACCACCTATGGCAGACTTTCTTCCAGTGTGAAAGGCTTCAGAAATATAGACCTATTTATCCAGCAAAACGAGAAGAAGATCCTGGATCCTGATAGTCAGACGGCATTGTGTTCTCGATTAAAGGAGGAGATGCTTCATCCATTGCGGGTGATTATTGCCAACCGGGGCCCTGATATTGAACTCTTAGTTGCTAATCCAGTTGAGTCATCTGGGAAGGGAAGACCCCGCGTATTCTACGATGTCACATTCACTCTAAAAGCATTAGGAGTATGCATTTTTTCGGTAAGAATTTGATAAGTGAGTTTATTATTGTA
Source organism: Juglans regia (assembly GCF_001411555.2). Lineage (NCBI taxonomy): Eukaryota > Viridiplantae > Streptophyta > Magnoliopsida > Fagales > Juglandaceae > Juglans > Juglans regia. The sequence continues at coordinate 29,985,133 of NC_049912.1, read as the reverse complement.
TGTGTTGTCGCTTTACATGATAAACCTGTCTCTGATTTATCTTCCCCGATGGTTTAGGCTGAAATTGCAAGACATTCAACATCAGATCGCCAGTGGGAAGTGTACAGATTTCTCTTGAATGAAACACACGAATTCCCTTTGGCAAGCAATCGAGCAAGAATTCAGATTGTGGACAAAGTTAGAAAAACATTAATGGGCTGGTGAGCTACCGCATTTGATATATTTTTCTGTGAGAAAATGCAGTTTTGCCATCAGAATAGCATGCATATCGCATTTCCTCGACCCAATCACATCTCTGCACCACAATTCCATCTTGGTCTGTTGACATGGACACACGAATCTTCAGTTGTGCAGTTAAAAGCTTTTACCAGATATCGGATCCATAGATGTTGTCGCAAGGCTCACGCCGTTTTTCTAGCTTAGTTATCTATGTATCGAATCATCCATGTATTTAGCTCTTCACCTTCCGATTCTACATGGATTTCATGCCTATCATCAATATTATTAGTTATCAGCATAACTAAAAACAAAAACAAAAACAATGGACATATACGATAAGAGTACCTTTCCCCTTTTAAGAGGTGTGCCTAAGACACAATTAATACATATTTGAATGAAGGGGGAAAGCGGAATTGAAAAGCATTCATCGTATCTTCTACTGATCTAAATAGAGAATTTGAGAGAATCTCAGTATGGTTCCTTTAATGTTAACGATGAATGTGTAATTTGAAGCTACACAGATAACACTTAAAACTAATTATCTATAGAATTCTTACAACCTTGTCATCTCCATTGCCGTAGATCTCTAACCCGAGAAGGCAAGAAAAGTCGGCCACTTCCTCTTAAAACATTACTTATCAAAAAAAAAACTTCCTCTTAAAACATATAATTTTCTTGTTTAAAGAACTTTTTTTTTCTTGTTTAATTAACTTGATTATAAATTGAAAATAAAAAACTATCTTTACAGGCCAATAACTTTCATCGGACTTGTTAGTAAGTTGGTATTTAGTACCAATAATAGTTCGACATAGGTCCTCGCAACTCTCCTGTCTCTTTTCACCGGCAAACCTCCCATCCTTAAAGGCTTAAAGCTCCAACCATCGTCGCGTTGGGTCATTCAGAGAGAGAGAGAGAGAGTGCAAAGAGATGTGCACGTTGGAAAAAAGAGGCAAAATCTTCATCCTAACGCTAACGGGCGCAGGCGAACACCGCCTAAATCCCATGCTTCTTGATGAGGTCCAATCAGCTCTACGCCGAGTCCGAGACGAGTCCATCTCCTCCCCATCTTCGGCTTTAATCACCACCGCCCAAGGCAAGTTCTTCTCCAATGGCTACGATCTTGATTGGGCCGGGTCCTCCCCATCTCGCTACCAACTCATGGTCTCGAAACTCGAGTCACTTGTAGCCGATCTCATCTCTCTCCCCATGCCCACCATCGCAGCCGTCTCTGGCCACGCCTCAGCCGCCGGCTTCATCCTCGCTCTGAGCCACGACTACATCCTCATGCGGAAAGACCGAGGCTTCCTTTACATGAGCGAGCTCGACATTAATCGGGTAATTCCCGCTTGGTTCGTGGCTCTGATTGAGTGCAAGATCGGCTCACCGATGACTCGGCGCCACTTGGTTTTAACAGCGGCTAAGGTGACAGCTAAGGAAGCCGTGGAGAAGGGGATTATCGACTCGGCACACGATAGCGCGGAGGAGACGGTCAAGGCTGCGTTAAGGTTTGGGGAGGAGTTGGTTGGAACGGAATGGAATAGACACGTGTACGCTCAGATTCGCATGAATCTGTTGTCTGGGGTCTTGGATGAGATCGCTAAGAGAAGAAGCAGTCGATCGCGAATGTAGGCCCCATATTGCTGATTCTCGGTTACATATGGTGCAAGTTCCTTTTTTTTTTTTACCTATGAAAAAAAAAATCTGCTGCCCAAAAATGAAAATGTTATCTTCATATTCTCGGTTACATGTTCGCATGTTCCGGTTTTGAGTGCTGTGATAGACGGAATTCTCGAATACAATGGGCATCGGGGTTGATGAACTGCAGACAAAGACAACTCTGAGCATTAGTATTAGTATTGGTATATGAATATGCATTTACAAAATAATCTCTTTTACATAATTATTTTACTATTCAAGTAAAATTTTTACATTAGCTTAAGCATATTTAATTATTATTAATTTTTTGTTAAAATCAATTTTTTTTTATATATATTTTACAATTAGCATCAATTATGTTACTACATATATTTCACATTAATAATACAAATGTAATAATAAAAATTATAATTTTTTATATATTATATTAAAAATATAATAAAATGAAAAATATATATAATATATTTATATTATAATAATAAAATGAATGTATAAGTAAATGTATGTTATGTTGTTGAAGGAGAGAGAAAATAAAATAATTGTGAAAGAGTGGGAGGAGAGAGAAATAATGATTAAAATATATTTTGGAGAGTGAATAATAGTTAGCTAAATTTAAATAAGCAATGTTCATAGTTAGTTAAATATTTAGATATGTATAAGTCAATATAAAAGATTTTAAGTTCATATTATATAAATATAATTTTACATATACACGTACATAATCCATTGTGGATGCTTAAGCTAGGAAAAGTCTAGGGAATGACAAACATTTACAGAAGGCATGCATTCAAAGGCAGAAACCGGGAACTAAAATTAAGATCGTACACTTCTAAGAGATGGAGCTATTTTCGAAAAGAAAAATGATACTTGTAGTTGTGAGTGTGCAAATATCGTGCAGTCGTTTTGAAAAAAATGAATAAATATGAAATCCATATGAAAAGAAATTAATTTTTTAATAATAGATCTTATTCTTTTTCAAAACGACTGTACGATATTTATATATTTTATAATTATATATAACATTACTCAAAATACATTATATCTAGACTGATATAGTATTACTAAGAGAATTTATATTTATATAAAAAGAATAAATTTGCTCACAGTCGTCGCTTTTATGGTCGGTGCTTTTGACATGGTAATTTGCCTAATCAATGCACCATGATGATCTGTTTGAAACAGGGCTTTTTTCCAGTCCTCTATTTGTTATTGTCAGTATCTTTTGTTAAATCAAATGCAATAAGAAAATACTGGATGACTCTCGTTCCCTGCTACCACTTCAAGCCTGATTGTGATATTTTCACATCGAATCTAAGATGACGGATTACTTAGCATAGTCGTTGAAGTTAGTCAGTCGACGGAATTTGCGATTAGAAGTACACTGCTCTTGCTTCTTATGCGTGTGTACCTGAGTGGGAAGCTTAGAACATAGTTTTAATAGGCATTGCGATTGCATTGCAACTCTTTTGATGTAAAGCAGTGAACAAAAGCCTTTGCCATCGACTTCTGCTGAGGTATGTGAAGTGATGGCTGCAATTTGCTAAGAGGCATTTTCAACAATGGAATGCCGTCCATGGGCGAAGGCTGTGAGAGTCCTCCTCAAACTTTGCATTGACGTTTATGTTTTGACCCATTTGTCGGCCGGTAGCAATCAGTCCGTTTCTTATGTTTTTTTTTGTTTAAACTATGTGCGTATGTTTGTATCTGTATGTTATTATATTTACTGTCTGTGTAACTAATGTTTGTCATAGCTGGATAATTGATGGTCTGATCCTATATTATGCTGTATGTATATTACAAAATTTGGGAGACCATCATTATTAGTGGAATAGATAAAATATACCAGGCCCATGGTGTTTTCTAGGCCCAGCCTAAGGTGGGGGGACTCATCAGGAGAGAATAAAGAGAGAAAGAATGAGGGGACAAAAGGTTGAGAGAAGACAGAGTGTCAGGAGGAAAGTGAGGATGTGACATAAAAGAGAGAGGATGAGACATAAAAGAAAAGGGGGCAGAAGATGTGGGGGACCAGATGATTTGAGGGACTTTTGGCCAAACTTCTCCTCGGAGGTTTGTCTTCTCCGCCAGAAGACAAACATTCGATATCGATTGTACAGTGAAGATAAAAAACCATGAGAAATTGTAGAACAAATATATTATAGTAGATTATTCCCTTCCTAAACCCCGTGGACATAAGCCCAATATCGAACCACGTAAATTTGTGTGCCTCCCTCTATTATTCTTGTTCACTGCCATGAACACCATATGGCTGCACCGAACCACCACTAGGATTTCTACACGACACCAATTGAGGTCCCGAACAGCCTCAGTGGGCTGGGAATGGATATTATCTCCTTCCAGTCTATTGTGCTGATTTTAAACATTAACAATTAGTGTATGGATTGCAGAGAAAGAACTAATTTGCGAAGCTTATATCTTGAAATTGTCATGATGTAAGAATACTGGAAACCTTTTTATCTTAGTGCTTAATCTAACTTGGGTTTTGTGTACACCGCGGTTGGGATGGAATTTGATGGTCAAAACTTGCGGCTTTTGGGTCTGAAGACGGCATCTTTGTGTATGAATATCTGCAGGTCTTCACCCTTTAATATATTCCTGACATTCTATAGATCAGAAGGATATGATAATTCCTGCAAAATGGCCTTTGAACGTAATGCAATATCTATCCCAAATTATAATTGTGGCCGTATGATCTCGATGGGGAATGTGACATAAACGCACTACATTTGTGAATCAGAAATACGGATAGAGAAGGTAGAACAATCCTCATTGCTGCATGTTTGGACTCAATAGATTCGAAGCGATTAATACTGATTTTTGTTCTAAATTTTGATGCTGACTCTTTTTATAAATGATCTAATATTTGAAGTCACACATGACACGTATCATTCACATTTTCACAATGATAAACAAGGTCGTTCGGAGGACCTACTTAAAAGTCTGGATAAATCAGTCATTCCAGTACGATCACATTGCCCCCCATCAGCCCTAGTCGTCACGTGGGTTGGGGAACAGCGGCAAATTGCCCCTTAATCGTCGCTGACCATTACTCTGTCTTTGTAACGAGAGGGAGCACATGGCAGCTAATAATAAAGTTGAGTTATAAACCTCACAAATTCAGTCCTTATAGTTATACGTACAGCCCAGCAGCACACTCACTCCCGAAATTATAGAAACAAATCATCCACCCTCCCTCTCCCTCTGTTTCCCACAATCAACGGTTTATTCAGTTTGGTTGCAAATGTGGACAGTAGGAACACAGAGACGAGAACCAGCAGGAGCTTTCGTATTTTTCACCATATTCTAACTTCGCCCCGAGTTTCGCTCATACTTTCATTCAACGTATCCATGTCTTCGAGCTTCAGTTCCTCCCGGAGCCCCGTTAACTCCCGGCTGCAGCACGGCGCCGTTGGCGTTGTCTCCCGTCTCAGATCCTCTTCGCTCAAGAAGCCGCCGGAGCCCCTGCGCCGAGCCGTAGCCGATTGCCTCTCCTCGCCTTCTTCCTCGTTTTCGTCTTCCCCCTCCTCCGCTTTTTCCCCTCACCTTTGGGGCCCCTCGGCTTTTGTCGCATCTGAAGCTTCGAGAACTCTCCGGGTTCGTAATTTATGTGGATTTTTGTGCTGATTTGGTTGGGGTTGTATGGATCTTTTCAATGGTTTGCCCGGGTCTTTGAATCTGAGTTTCAATGCTGCTTCTGTGTGTGAAATTTGATTTAATTGGATTTTCATTGGGTTCGAGCTCGAGATTTGTGCTCTGGTTGGTCTCTGAGAAAAAGAACGAAGAGAAAGGGCTTGTGTCTCTTGTTGCTCATTTGTTTTGTTTTCGAAAATGCGGACAGCTCAGCTAAAATGAGCCAAAATTAGTGTGTTTGGCTCCCTGAGTGCATTTACAGAGTATTTCTCAATTTAGCTTCTAACATTTTTTAGCAACATAGCAGAACATTACTGAAAATTGTGTGACATAGTCTTCCAAATACGAACATCTGTATGGTTAATTCTTCAGTACGTATGATGCAGTTCCTATGTGGAATTATTAGGTATTGTTATTTTCAAATCTTTAGTTTTGTTTGAATACAGGTCTTTTGATGTGGACGGGTTGGGGGATTGAACTGATATCATTAGACTTTCACATCTTAAGTTATATCATTTTTCTTTGCTTGAAGCAGGATTGGTGTGTTGGGAACTCTGGGCGGTGTAGCTCATTGACGCCATGGCCCATTTGATTTGAGAATTAATATGTGTACCATGCGGTCTTATTGTATGAATATGCAGATTTATATCCAAATATCACTAGTTGATTTTATTAATGGCAGGACTATATGGCTGCTTCTGCAACAACTGACCTGGCGTATTGTGTAATTCTGGAACATACAATCGCAGAGAGGGAGCGCAGGTAACCGTAGTAGGTTGTTATTACTGTTGTGTGTGCGGCTATACTCATTTTAGTTACACCTTAGTTTAATAAAGTGTCTTCATCCTACCAACCAACATTTCTTCTCCCGAATACTCTCCCAAATCAACTTGGATTTAAAATGAGCTCTCAATGGGAACCCTGAGTATGTTGTAGGCAATGAGAACACCCTACATCCTAGATTATGGGTCAAACTGTCTAATCACCATCTTGATCCTTTTGAAAATGTGTCAGACCGAGACCCCTTCCTCTAAATTCGGCTCAAAACCCTTAGATTCTACAAGGAATTGATTTGATAATGATATCATTCCTAACTATTCTTTCTGTCTTTCTTGGGGTTGGATGAATATAAATTACAATATGCATGTGCATAATCATCCGAACAAGTATGTTTTATGTAGTTTTTTTGTGTATGTAATCTATATTGGCTTGAAGTTTTTTTCCATGTGCAAAAAATGCCATTTATGTCTCTGATCATTTGCATTGTTGCTTTTTCTTTGAGCATGATATGTTGGTTAATGTTTGTTAGTTGACTCTCCTGCATTTAACACGTTTTTTTTTTCCTTTTTCTACCAGCCCAGCTGTAGTCGCAAGGTGTGTGACACTGTTGAAACGTCATCTTCTACGGTATGTTCTTTCGTTCAACTGATTGTTCATTTTGCCCTATACTTTCTTTTGATAAGTTTGTACCCAATCCTTTCTAATATGGGCAAGATGTTTTCTTGTATACATTCAGTGTACTTGGTTACTTCTTTTGATATATATAATATTTTTACTTATATAAAAAAAAAAAAACATAAGTTTGTACCCAATCCTTGATGTGTGAACTGCTCTCTCTCTCTCTCGATTCAACATGATGTGGATCTTAAGAAACCTTCTTTGAGGGGCCACCTGAAACCTTTCTGTTGGTGGTGCTTTCTGGTCTGGACATTATCACTGTTTGCAACGGAATAAGCGAGTCGTATCTTTCTGCTTTAGGAATCCCTGTTGGGAAGAATCCTTCTCTATTAGGTTGTTCCCTTTGATTTTAGGAGTTCAAAGTTCTTTCTACTTTCTACTTTCTACAGATACAAACCAAGTGAGGAGACACTACAACAGATAGATCGGTTCTGTGTGAACACAATTGATGAATGTGATACTAGTCGAAAGCAAAGATTGTCACCAGGTTCACGATCTTTAGATCAACAAGCAGGGGCATCGACAGGACCTATGAATATATCTCCTTTGCCTGTATCCAGTTTTGCTTCTGGGGCACTTGTGAAGTCATTGAATTATGTACGTTCCCTTGTAGCTCAGCATATTCCAAGACGGTCTTTCCAACCAGCTGCCTTTGCTGGAGCGCCTCCTACATCAAGACAGGCACTTCCAACATTGTCATCTATGTTGAGTAAATCCTTCAATTCGCAATTAACCCCTGCCACTGGTGGAGAATCTTTAGAGAAGAAAGATGCTACTTCTATATCTGTTTCAAACTTATCAATCATTGAAAAAGTGGATGGATTGGTAGATCAAGTATATATTGCACATGATGTTCTGAAATGGCGCTGGCTCGGGGAGCATCATTCATCATCTTTGCCAGCTGAAAGGTAATTGATGTTTACATGCGTGTCAAGTTTAATTTGGCTATTTCTTTTCTTTTTTCTAATTTGCAAATGAGTGATTAAAGTGATTCAACATTTTCTGTAAACAGTGATTCCCAAGACATGAGAAAACGTAATTTCCTAGAAGTTGGTGCAGCAGGATTACTTGTAGGAGACATGGAAGCTAAAATGAAGGGCCAACCTTGGAAATTTTTTGGAACTGCTGATATGCCTTATCTCGATCAACTATTGCAACCTTCGCCAGTAACAACAATTACCGATTCTATCAATGCCCGGTCCCACTTGAAAGCAATTACAGCATCTAAACGCACCAAACCCAGCCCTCGTCAAATTTGGTATGTTCTTTGCTTTCAACAAATTGCTTTGACATGTTTGGTGTTCCCAATTATTGTTATTTTTTTCACATCTTTTGCTTATAAATCTGTTGCTTATCATACTTTGTGCTATTATGCACTTTACATGACATGGTTTTCTTTTTACTCACTACAAAGGTCCTTGTCAAATCTGGCATTCCCTTCTTTCACAAATGATTGTTTCGACCTGCTGTGTGTGACTTTTTCTTTTTCGTTATTTATTTTCCAATTTTTTTTTATTCTTTGCCTTCCTTTTCTTGTAAATCCAGTCCTTGTCATGGATAAATGCTAGCGAATTATATTTTTTACCTACTGTAGATCAATCTTACATGACTCGGTTGCCTTTTGTCCTAGTAATGGCTGATGGTATGAGTGCAAAGATGTGATGAGACTTGAGAGTTGCGAACTAAATTGGGTTTGGGAAGTCTAAACTGACCAACCTTTTAAACTTTTACTTGTGCTCCTATATTTTGGTTAGTCATGATGATCTGCCTTGAAGGAAATGAAGGCAATTAGGCATTAGTATCATCTTATGGTTTTTGGATGAAACCATCCAACTCAAACCCAGTAAAATTTTAAACCTGAACAAAGCTGGCTTGTCAAGGTAATTGAATGAAATGAGTCAAAGAATATTGTCTGGAAACCTTGTTCCGTCGAAGCATGGGTGTTGCTTAGGAGCAGAGTTCCCTGTGTTTAAGTCAATGTTGAGCAAAATATGTGTTTGGCACCCCTGATACATGGGAAAACTAGTTTGTGCATGCCCACAAGAATTTAATTTAGGCTTTTCTCAAAATTTCCAGCCGAGAACAGTTCTTGGAACACACATTATATCCTCTTTCACCACCTCCCAACATGTTTGGAAAAATCCCATGGAAAAATTGTCCGGACCTGGAGCTTTGTCTTTGACCATTTTTATTACTACACCATAGACCTCCGCCTCCTCAAAAGGCCTCTCCAACCAAGATGCTTGCTACAGCTCAATAGAGTCGAAACCAAGTCCATCAAGCTTTGGCCTCCACCCCTCTTGCTCTATAAGCAGCTGTTCAAAAAAATCAGCAACTTGTTCCCGAATCACAGGGGCCTCCATGCAATCCACACAATTGATATTTAGCATCTCAATGGTATTGGTTCTCCTATGGGAATTAGCTATTTTGTGAAAGAACTTTGTACTTTGGTCTCATTCTTTCAGCCACAATTCTCTTATTTTTGGTGCCAAGAGATCTACTCTAGAGAAATTACCTGTTCAAATTCTGAGACCAACTCTGTCTTCCGAGATATCTCTTCTGAAGTGAGGGCCCTATCCTCTTTTATCCTCTCCAACTTTAATCTCCTCTAGCATGATTCTTGCGTTCCCTTACGTCTCCAAAAGATTTGAGTATTCCATAGATTTAAATCGTTCTTTAAAGCTTTTAGTTTACCTGCAAGGATATAACTAAGAGTGCCATGAAACTGGTATGAGAACCACCGTTGCCTTACCTTGTCTACAAAGTCTTCAGTTTTCAGCTACATATTTTCAAACTTAAAGTATCAACGCCCTCCTTAGATACCCCCTCAATCCAACAAAATGGGAAAGTGATCTGAATAGATACGCGGCAACCTCTTCTGACACATCCGGGTGATGCATTTCTCATTCCTGTGAGATTAAAAATCTATCCAATCGAGACCAAGTCTGAGTATTAGACCAAGTGAAAGTACCCCCCATGAGAGGGAGATCCACCAAATTCAAGTCAATGATAAATTCTGAAAATTTTGTCATTGCTGGGCAGAGCCTAGTGTCTCCAGATCGTTCGCTTGGGAACCTTGTGATATTAAAATCTCCGCCTATGTACCACGGAAGGTTCCACCAGCTATGTACTCCAGTTAATTCATCCCATAATAGTTGTCTGTCAATGTCTAAGTTTGGTCTGTAGATACCTGCTAATGTCGGAGTGGGAGGAGCTTCCTAAGAAGATTGGGGCATCGGAGGTAAAAGATTTCAAACCCATAAGCCTTATCATTGGGGTATATAGGACTATCTCCAAGGTGCTTGCTAATCGTTTAGGGGAGGTATTGGGTAAGATCATTACTCAACCACAAAATGCATTTGTAAGGGGCAGACAAATTCTGGATTAAGTTCTTATCGCCAATGAATGTTTGGATAGCAGAAAAAAAATCCGGCATCAAAGGGATCCTATGTAAACTGGATATGAAGAAGGCCTATGATCATGTAAACTGGGATTTCCTACTTTATTTGCTGGGGACATGTGGTGTTCATGGATCAGATGGTGCATCTCAATGACAAGATTCTCAGTTTTGATAAATGGTAGTCCATTTGGCTTCTTTAGCAGTTCCCAAGGCTTAAGACAAGAGGATCCATTGTCCCCACTTCTCTTCGTCATTATTATGAAGGTGTTGAGTCGAATGTTATCGGCTTTGGTTTTGAATGGCTTTGTGACAAGCTTCTCGGTTGGCGACCCCAATAGGGGTCTTATTAACATTTCTCAGTTGTTATTTGCAGATGACACTTTAGAATTTTGTGAGGTAGACCAACACCAACTACGGGCACTTAAGGCACTCCTACTTTGTTTTGAAGCAGCATCTGGTTTGAAAATGAACTTTGATAAATCAGAGCTAGTGCCAATTGGGAGCTTTAGCAACATTCGACAATTGGCTAACACTTTTGATGTAAAGTTTCCTCTCTTCCCATGGAATATCTTGGTCTTCCGCTGGTGGCTGCCCCTAAGGGCTATTTCAATATGGGATTCAATGATTGAGAAGATAGAAAGAAGATTGGTAGAGTGGAAGAGGTTGTATTTGTCGAAAGGTGGCCGAATTACCTTAATTAAGAGTACTCTATCTAACTTACCAGCATATTTTCTATCTTTTTTCCCAATTCCAGCTAGCATGGCGGTTCGGATTGATAAAATTTACCGTGATTTCTTATGGAGCGGCATCCCCATTTCTTATGGAGCGGCATGGGGGATGAATTCAAATTCCATCTAGTCAGTTGGGACAAGGTATGCACTCCTATTTCCTCTGGTGGGTTGGGAATTAGAAATTTGAGAATTTTCATTTGAGCCTTACTGGGAAAATGGTTATGGAGATATACTATGGAGCCGGAAGCCCTATGGAAGTTTGTGGGGGTGGTTGGTGTACTAGAGAGGTGAATGGAGTTTATGGAGTGGGAGTGTGGGAGTGTGGAAGCACATTAGACGAGCCCCCGGTCTTCACTCGCCATACCAAACTTGTGGTGGGAGCGAGCTCCATAATAAAATTTTAGAGTGACATATGGTGTGAAAATAATGCCCTAAAGGACTCATTTCCTTCAGTTTTCCGGGTTGCATGTGAACAAGAAGTTTCAGAAGCGGACCTCATGGTACTAGCGGGGACCAAGTCCATTGGAATATCACCTTCAATAGGGCAGCACAAGATTCCGAAGTTGGCAGCTTCAAGGACTTTTTCAGTCTATTGTACTTTGCGAAACCGAATGAACAATGAGCTGATAGGTTGTGGTGGGTACCAGCAGATAAGGGTACATTCTCGGTTTGTTCCTTCTATAAGTCTCTCGCACACTCGCCAAATAATCGATTCACATGGAGAAGAATTTGGCTGAATAAAGCATCCCCCAAAGCAGCTTTCTTTACTTGGACAGCTTCCATGGGTAAGATTTTAACAACAGATAACTTGAGGAAGCGCAAGGTGATTATATTAGATTGGTACTGCATGTGTAAGAATCTGGGGAGACGGTGGATCATCTATTACTATATTGTGAGATTGCCTGAGCGTTTTGGTTTGAAGTGTTTGGCAACATAGAGTTATTTTGGGTAATGCTCGCTACTATTGTTGAGCTTTTGGCCAACTAGATACTTCCAGGAGGTGTTTCACACAATGTTTTGAATACCGTACCGGTGACCATTTTAGTCGAGGCATTAAAACGAGATATTTCGGTACCGATATCGTTTCAGAATAGTTTATATATGAATTAATTATATATAATATATATAAATAAATTATAAATAGTCTAGTCTGAATTGGGGAGGTAAAAAAATAAGCTTGCAGTTTGAAAAAAAAAATAAAGAAGAAGAAGAAGAAGAGAGAGAGAGAGTAAAGACCAAAATATCGGCCGGTACGGGCTGAAACGGCTGAAATATTGACCGGTACGAAACTATACCCTTCTCAGTACCAGCTACGCCACAGAAACGAAATATTTTGATATGAAATTCAAAACTTTGGTTCCACAAATCAAAACTGTGTGGAAGATGGTCCCTATTTGTATCATGTGGTGTCTATGGCAGGAGTGTAATGACAGGACATTTGAAGATAAGGAGCGGACACTAGAGGAACTTAGCTTTATTTTTTGGAACTTTATTTCTATGGGCCATTACGGTAGATTTCAATGGCCTCGATTTTCATTATTTTTTTGTTGCTAGCACTACGAGGTCTTATCTCTTGTATGCCACCTTGTGTACTTGGGCTATGCCTATCATTAATAAAATCGTTTACTTATAAAAAAAAAAAAAAGAATTTAAGTTTTCACTTCGAATTATTTAAGATGGGGAGACACAACCAAGACCCTCAATAATCTTTTATCCATCCTTTTAATTTCAAAACAAGGCCTTTGGTGATATCTTAGAAAGGTGAGAAAAGTGGGGTGGGGGTGGTTAAGAAAAGGAAGTAAAATAAGGTTTAAATCTCTTTAAAGGCACTATTTTCATCTGAAAAACATTTAACATGTTCTCGTGTGTGACAGAGAGGGTTATTTTTATATTTTATTTTGATGGTATTGAAGCTATGTTTGTGCATAAAATTATGTATATGGTCATTGGTCAATACTCTGAAGATGTTTATTTTACAAGTGCTTGTTGGAGCTAATCTGTTTTGTGGAAGCTTATCTAACAAATTCAGAGAGTTTCTGGAGTGCATAAAACTAATCTGCACGTGAATATACCAGGTTTAGTCAAATAATAGAATTTGATCATTCTGAGCATTGCACTTATTTTCAGGGAGGATTCTCCTGTGAGCACATTCCGTGCGAAGGCTCGCCCGCTCTTCCAATATCGTCATTACAGGTAGAAAATGAGACACTTCATATTGTTGGTCACAATATATAAGTTCCTTTCAGATAACCATATTTTGTGGTTATCCATGCATATACCATTGACACAGGAATGATTTCCCTTTTATTATTATCAGCATAACTTATTGGCTTTGCCTAGCAATAGTGGTCTTGTTGGTGGGGTGTTGGCATCCTCAATATTGTCTAAATAATTCTTTCTTTTTTCTGCCCCATCTTACCAATTCTTTTGACATGAACCAGTGAACAACAACCTTTGCGATTGAATCCTGCTGAGGTATGCGATGTGATGGCTGCAGTTTGCTCAGAGACATCTTCAACAAATGCTAATATTATGACAGTATCATCTAAATTAAATAATCACAGTGGAAAGTCGTCCATGGACGTGGCTGTTAGCGTCCTTGTGAAACTTGTTATTGACATGTATGTTTTTATTCATATGTTGGCTGGAGTATTTCAGCCGTTTTTTATCTTAACCTCTCTCTCTCTCTAATTTATGTATATTTGTGTTTGTATGTTATCATATATATTATTATACTGGATGGTTGTGCTATAACTGGATAAGTGAGGTAGTGAACCTGTATCCTGCTGTGTATGTACAAAATTTGGGCAGCCCTCATCAGTATGCTGATCGTAGAGAAATAACTAATTTTGCAAAGCTTATTTCCTGATATTTTCATGTTGTTGGATATAATTGCCTCCTGAAACCAAGCCAGTGTAGCTTTCTCACTTCCCAAGCCATTCTGTAAAAAAAACTTCTAGATATGTCATCTTTATCAGTGGGCTGATCGTGGAGACTTCTTGATATTCACCTTTATATCTTGATATTTTCCTGCTGAATGTGTTTGTCTTTGCCTATTCAGTATGATGGTTGTGGAAACTTTTTTATCTCAATGCTTATACTAAGATGGTTTTATGTGCTCTACGGTTGGGATGGTATTGATTGTCAAAACTCGGTGATTTTGGGTCTGCAGATTCTCTGTGTATATCTAACCAGTTATCTGCATGTTTTTACCCTTGATCGATTCTGACATTTAATACATTAGAATGAACCTGCATGCAAATGGTCTTTGGGCATACAGCATCCTGTAAATATTTGAATTCAAAACTGTGGCCATAAACTTCCATATCTGCTGTTTGGCTATCGGATGATCTAGATGACCGAGCACTCAACTTTGTTTACCAAGTCAAGAACTTCTATGAGAAATTAGGAATAATTACCATAGGTATCAAGATCTGTGAAGGTTGAGTAACTTTTCCACCATCTGATGGTGTAGATTGTTTGTTTGCTTGTTTCTGTCATATGGTTTTGTAGATTGATAATGGTAAAAGGTTGTTGACAAAATTTGTTTTGTAGGTATGTTTTAGATTCTGGTACCGCTTCTCCCCTCACTCTGTCTATGATTGAGGTGATCCATCTAATATATTTCTAGGATTTCTTCTTCTTCATTTTGTTTGCATCATTGTTGACCTATAGTTCTTCAATTATCTTCCAGGATCTGCTTAGTTCTCCCAAAGCAGATTGCAGGACTCGTGCTTTTGATTTAATTCTGAACCTTGGCGTTCATGCTCATTTATTGGAGCCAGTTATAACTGACAGTGCTTCAACGATAGAGGAAGAATATTCTCAAGAATCTTATTTTGAAAATGAAGCTCCACTTACAATCCATGGAAAGGGAAAATCAGATTCTGTTAAGAAGATGGGCACGGTCTCAGCTATTGATAATTTTGAGTCTTGGATTTTAAACATTTTGTATGAGATTCTACTTCTTCTTGTTCAGGTATATTGGTCTGCCATATACTGAGCTCTACAAGCATGGACATTAGAACTTATCTTTTTATATAATATTGCCGTACCGAGTTTTTGTTGGCAGTGATTTATCTTTAGTTTCATTAGTTTTTTCTTGTGACCAAAGGAATTTAACTCTTTTTTAAAGTAACAATTTGAGGAGAAGATGCCTATTTGCTTGATTCAATAACATTTTATTTTACCTATAAGTTATAAGTACCTTTTCTCTTCAGTAGGGCAAGATTATACGTATTATGAAGTTGAGCATAGAAGCTATCTTAATTAATCATTGGAGTTGATGCTATAGATAAGAGGACTTCTGAGAATGGGACCTATAGGCTTTAAAAACTTTTAAGACACCAACAACTTGTGCTTCAAGACAGCGCTGGCCTCAGTTTTGTGTATGCTTTTATGTTTTCTGCCACAGCTATGTTCGACACGTGCATGCATGCACCTACACCAACGCACTGTATATGTACCACATAATTAACATCGAGTTGGTAAATTTATATCTGTACCTTCTTTCTTCTAACATGGAGTTGAGATTCTCAGATTTGTGTAGGTTTGGTAAAATTTTTGTCATAGATGGTTAATTGAATTGGTGACATTAGTAACATTTGCATTTGCATTACATTTGTAAATTTTAAGATAGATTTTGAGGAGTATCCTGATTGACCTTCGAGAAGAAGATATGTTCACCATCTAATTCATAGAATAAGATATTTAAACCAATGTGTCTTCTTTGCCATAATTAATCAAATGCTTCTCTTGTTTGATAATTTTCAACTTATCTCATACCCTTTATATTATTTCAGACTGAAGAGAATGAAGAATCTGTCTGGGCCTCAGCTCTAAGCTGTTTACTTTATTTCGTTTGTGATGGAGGGAAAATCGTGAAAACCCGACTAAATGGTCTTGACATAAGGGTTAGTTGGTTTTTCCTCCCTTAGTTCTACTCATATGGAACTTTCGTGGAAATGAAATTTTGAATTTTCACTGCTCTAACTGTAAGATTCTTTAATTGGAGTGTTTGTTATCGGTGGGATAATGTGTGATATTTCCTATCTGCTCTCTAGTTATGTTGCAAGTTGCAACCATGCTTCCTTTTTTTATGGGGGATTTGGAGGAAGAATTGTCTTTTTCTTATTCCAAGCTGATGGGAACTTTAAACATAGATCAAATGGTGATGTAAAGTTTACCCAGATCTTTATCATGTTACCGAATGTACTCTGCACTTTGTAGGTAGGCATTCGTGTCAAAGTTGTATGAAGGAAAATACAAGCAACCATTTTGTCCTTTTCAGTTCTTTTCCTTTCCTTTTTTGTTTTTGTTTTTGTTTTTTTTTTTTTTTTTTGCTGCATCCTGGGGGGGGGGGATGTGGGGTGCAATGAGTCAGCCAGTTGTTTTGAATCAACAAAGAGTACCAGAGAAACTTCTACAAACTTGAGTTTAGATTTCTAAATTTTGAATGAAAAATGGGCCTGATACACTAGCTTCTCTTAGGGAAGAAAGCCAATTTGCTGAGCAATTTCTCAGCCAAATTGTTTCGTATCAACAATTTTTAAAAGCTCAAGGGGGGGAAAAAAAACTTTTTGGAATAGAAATGAAAACGTCCAACTAGAATCATGGCTGTTATTTTGTTCTTCAGTTTTGTATCTTAGCCACCACAAACAATTGCTGTAGTTGATCTCCCTCTTTAAATTTTTTTTTTTATAAGTAAAATAAAGCTTTATTAAGGAAAGTGTATTAATAAAATTTCTTTACTTATAAAAAAAAAAAAGTTTTATTAAGGACAGAACTAGGCATGGCCCAAGTACATGTGAAGTATACAACTAAGAACACCTAGATACAATTAAGAGCTAGAGATGGATACAAGGAAATCATGAAAATTGGCCCCATTGAAAACAAGAGCTGAGGCGCAAAGACATGAGGATGGAAAAAGAAGCCTCTAAGGTCTTCAAAAACCCGGCTGTTCCTTTCAAGCCAAATACACCACATGCGACATAGGGGAATCATGTTCCACACAGCCTTGATGTTTGGGGTGCCTTGAGGAGTTATCCAACCAGCGAAGAGATCTGCCACCCTCTTTAAATTATGGTCATAGTTTCTTGTTTGTCTATAGGACTTGACGCATATTGCCAGTTTGTGTGGTTTGTTTCTGTAATCTCCACGTGGCCGTTAAATTTGCATTTCATTAGTTATCTTAGATGTGCCCTATGAGAGTATCTTTGAGTTTAAGGTTTGATATAATTTGTGTCTTTTTTCAGGTTGTTAAAGCATTTCTAGAAACTAGCAGGAAGAACTCATGGGCAGAAGTAGTTCATTGCAAGCTTATTTGCATGTTAACAAACATGTTTTATGATGATCCTGATGAACCTACTGATGCCGATCCAAGTATTCCAACTTTTCTCATAGACCAGGTTGATCTGATCGGAGGAATTGAGTTTATTTTTCTTGAGGTATGCAAATATTTTGTCATGAATTTGGAGTCACTAGGAATAGGTAGACGAGAGAAATAACTTGGTCTCTGACATTTCACATTATATGAATCACTGATTAAAAGAACATTATACTCAGTAATCAGCATATTGATTGTTTATTTAACATATCAGCGTGCTTTGCTATTTGTGTGAAAAGTGCCATGCATGTCCACAATTTTGAGAATTTTTGTGGACTCTATACACTTGGGCACCCAACTGAAATATTAATGTTCTGAGGGTGGAAACAATCCTTACAGAATAATGACTTTAAGAAATGGTAGTGTCCTAAAAATAGGTGGAATGAATACTTTGTTGATGCTGTTTCTTATGTTGATTTGGGGAACAAATTTACCAAATGTATGGGATTTCCTTTATTCGATCCTTTTCCTTCTTGTTACTGAATGTACGGTAGCGTCAATCCACTTTGTAATTTGTTTTTTGATATTTCTTAATCTCTGTTTTATTTTCTTCCACTTCCTAAGTTGGATTTTCTGTAAGAGTGTTTTTTTTTTTTCCTTTTTAAATCCATCTATTTGTTTTACCTATAAATTTTCTTTATGCAGTATTCCCTCTCAAACTCTAGGGAAGAAAGGCGAAATCTGTATTTGGTCATCTTTGACTATGTTCTGCATCTAACAAATGAAACATGCATTGCTACACGAGGCAATGAATATACCCATGATGAGATTCAACCTCTTGCTGTCCTGCTCACTCTTGCAGATGCACCTGAAGCATTCTATATATCTGTTAAGCTTGGGGTGGAAGGCATTGGGGAGATCTTAAGAAGATCAATCTCTTCTATGCTGTCTAAATATCCCAACAGTGAACGGCTAAATACGGTAATATCTCAAAAGTGTGTGTGAAGTAGGCTGGTCTGTAATTTGTATGTGGGATGTGTGTTGGAGTTCTTACTGGACTTCATGAAAGATAATTTTTTAAAGAGTTTGAAGTAGTTTTTTGACTATTATCCTTTCTATTAATTTATCCATATATATGCACTAGATACATCGAGGGAAATAGAAGAGCTTTACACGATTACGTCTTCTTTTCTAACTGTCATCTATATTGCTCTTTTCTTTCTTTTCCCTTTTGGGTTGTCTTTGACGGATTTTTGCATTAGCAATCTTCATGTGCTTGATGATATAACATCACCAGCTTTATATGGACTTCATATGTGCGGGTTAATTTTATTTATTTAGAGATCTATTTATAGTGCCATTTTCTCATTTAAAATTTGCTGCTCTGAAGTTCATTCTGTTATTGCAGCTCTTGGAGATTGTAGTAGACAAATTTGATACAATAGTAAGTTCATTCACTCATTTAGACAGAGAGTTCTCTCATATGATACAAATTACCAAATCATACAAGTTTTTGGAAAGCATTGAAGATACAGTAGTTCCAAGAAATGGTCTTGGTATGAAAGCGAAACTCTCATGGACCAATTTACATTCGCTTCTTCATTCAGGAAGAATTGCATATCGTCGAAATGGTTACATATGGTTAGGTGATCTGCTTGTTGAAGAAATAAGTGAGAAAAGGGATGCTGGTATCTGGTCTAATATTAGAACCTTGCAGCAGAAAATTGCCCATTCTGGTCTTCACGATGCTTCAGCTGCTTCAGATGTTCCTTTGGCCATTGGGATTTTTTGTGGGCTTTTAAAGTCAAAGCACAACTTCATAAGATGGGGCTTCCTACTTGTTCTGGAGAGGCTTCTCATGCGATGCAAATTTTTGTTAGATGAGAATGAAATACAGCACCCAAGCAGTACTGAGCTTGGGCATGTGGACAAAGATGCTCGTCTGGAGAAAGCTAATGCAGTGATCGACATCATGAGCAGTGCTTTGTTCTTAGTGTTCCAGATACATGAGACAGACCGCATCAATATTTTGAAGGTATTTACTCAGAAAATATACTCAAAAATTTTTCTGGATCTCGTTTCTTTGGCATAAATCTGTTTTATCTGAACTATCTACGAGGAAATGCTTTTGGTTTATCTAGAATATATTTTCGAACATTTTAAATATAATTAATGACTTATTGCAAGTCCTTTGTTTTATTTTCTTTCTCATGAGTTTCATGGTTTTTGAACCATCTCTATGATGAATCTCTCTCCTTGTCAGATGTGTGATATACTATTCTCTCAGTTGTGTCTGAGAGTTCCTCCTACAACTGCATTGCCATATGGAGATGATGTGCACCAATCCAACATAATGAAAGAAACTGATGGCAGATCCTACACCCTACTTGAACATGAGACGGCCTCAATGGCAGCACTTCTACTTCGTGGACATGTCATTGTTCCAATGCAGTTAGTGGCACGCGTTCCTGCTGCGTTATTCTATTGGCCACTGATTCAGCTTGCAGGTGCAGCAACAGATAATATTGCATTAGGTGTTGCTGTAGGAAGCAAAGGAAGAGGAAACCTCCCTGGTGCCACATCAGATATTCGGGCTACTCTTCTGTTACTTCTAATTGGTAAATGCACTGCAGATCCTGCTGCATTCCAAGAAGTTGGTGGAGAAGAATTTTTCAGGTATTTTTTTTCTTTGCTTTTCTATAATGTATTTCTTTTTCTTTATGCATGAAAGTTTCAAATGCCAATGCACTTTTGGTTTTTGGCAGGGAACTTCTAGATGATACAGATTCAAGGGTGGCATATTATTCTTCAACTTTTCTTTTAAAGGCAAGAGAGCTTTCTTTTTCTAACTTACAGCCATCCATAGGTCATCATATTAAATTTCATTTCTTTTCTAACTCAATTAAGTTTAAATTTGCAGCAAATGATGACAGAAAAACCTGAAGATTACCAACACATTCTTCAAAGTCTTGTTGTTAGAGCTCAGCAGGTATACCTTATCCAGTGAAGTTGCAAATTGTGTTGTCATGAACCTTGACAGTTTGAAAATACAATATTCCTTCTATTCCATAGATATAGTCTCCTTTAAAAGAACAAAATTTGAGGAACTAATGTTAAATCCTTTCCATTTGCGTATTCTATATGAGATTTCCAATTACCCTTGGTTTTAAACTCAAAAGTAAAAAAGCGGTCTACCTCTTATGCAAGAAATGTGAAGAGAAATTGATTTTATTTTTGTTAGTAAAAAAGTGCTTTACAAACCCCTAGGGGTTGGCTCAAGTGGTAAAGGCCTTGGTCTTGGTGGTATGCTCCCTCCAAGGTCCAAGGTTCGAATCCCACTGGGTGCAAACAATTTTTAGGGGCCATCAGACTGGGAGATTTTCCCCTTAAATTACCCGAGGTGCACTTGAGAAAAACTTCTTACCGAGGGCCTGTGCACCCCCAGAATTAGTCGAGGCGCTGTTCCAAGACACCCGGTGCTAATAAAAATAAAAAAGTGCTTTACCTCTTATGCACACCCAGCTTTTTGGCTGGACCAAAGACTTGCTAACCTCTTTTTTCTTTTAACAATTGGGCATTCTCCCATATACTTGGGAAGCTATCTTCTTGTGAATTGCCTTCCCTGTTTTGGAATGTTTTAGTAGGTTATTGTATTTTAGTTAGATCTGTTGGTGAAAATTTCATGCATATATTAACTCCTAAAAGTCACTGGAATCTACGAAAAGACACATTCCTGTTTCTTCCTGATGTGCTGGGTTTTCTTTATCTCTATCATCATTATTGCCTTAATTTAGTAAAGCTACTCATTGGATACTGGTGTTACATGTCACTTAAATATTTGCTTTCTGCTTCTGCTGTTCAGAGCAACAATGAAAAGCTGTTGGAGAATCCATATCTTCAGATGCGTGGCATACTTCAGCTAGCAAATGATCTTGGATCGGGGTTGTAATCTAATTATGTGGTTTTGCAGAACTTCATATTTTTTGTCGTGGAGATGCTGGACTTCATTTCATCATCAATAATTCTCATGATCTTACAGCACCTGGGCATTATTTCTGTAACTGGGATATGCTTAATTTCACAAGTGTGCAAAAGTAAATTTTGAATCTGATTTGCTAAGGTAATGCCCAGCAAAATATCAAACACAAGATTGGAGCACAAGGTCTCAAGAGAGAGCATAATGCTTCAAGAATCAGTTTTTAATGCCTAACGATTTTTAGCAGAGATTACTGGAAAATGGTTTGCCGCACTGGGTTTGGCTTCCCATATCTCCATCTAAAGTGCATTCATGTCATGACTTGTTCAGGGGCTGCTACTGTTGGTCACAGAGTTTGATGTTTAGTTGAAGTTTATGAATGAAGGTGCGGGCATTAAATGTTAGCCAGAGCAGTTGTCCTGGAAATCTTTCGACATATCTACCTATCATTATACAAATAGACGTTGCACAAGAGCTTGGATGTATCTTCAGGTACTGCCATCTTTCCTCTCAGCTGTCATTGATTAGTCATATTTATAAGTTTTCAGCTCATATTTTTTTTAACTAAAGTTGAACTATTCAACATTTTTTCTTCCCACATCTTGAAGGTTTTATTATCTTACACCGAAAAACTCATAACCAATTTGATTTCTGTGTAGCAGTTTGGTGTTCATCGTAATCGTGGGAGACCCAGGAATTTTTTTTGGAAGAGTACTTGTACAGAACTAGATTTCCTCCGAGCCTTCGTTTATTTAAGGCAACCTTGACAGTTTTTGTCTTTTTAAATTTTTGGGCATTCCTGGGGTAATGTCTCAAGTAGGATGTGTCTTAGAGGTTGATCAACCACCTTGACAGCAATGAGAAAAGACTCCAGATCTTGTAATTTTTTGACGGATAGGACAGTGAAGGAGGGTAGTTCGGCTCACAATACCATCGGGTTCGACCATTGGGCATGACGGAGTGTTTGTTTTTAGGGGCATCTCCTAAGCTTGCCTGATATTCTTTTGATCTAATTACGTTCTTGTTGACTTTGTAAATACGTTTTGTTTTAGACCCAACGTTTTTCTTTTGTCGTTTATTCTCGTCTCCAAACTCCCGGTGATTGTTGTAAAGTAACTGTGGAGAAATTCCCTAACATGTGTATGATTTTGAGGTTCTTTGGCTATTGAAAATTTTGCTATATGTATTTGAGATATCGTTGGTGTTTGATCTTTTTTTCCAATAGAAACATAGCTTTATTAGCCTTCTAGAGTAGAGTAGGAGTGGCAATTCCTGTCATATCGTATCGTATTAAGTTATGAGTATTAAATTATATGGATCAACTCAAACACAACTTATTTATAGATCGGACCTTAAAATCTTAAAACTTTCCACAATAATGAGTAATACGCTATTGTCAAATGATTAGAGGAAATAGATTCCTGCCCCTGGTATCTTAGGGAGTTGAGAGAACACCTTAAAGAGCCGAAAAATAGAATTAATCTTATTGTCTAACACGTTTTTCGAGAGGTAAATCAAGTTGTCGACAGCTTTGTCAAATCAGGAGCGCACTGGGAGAGTCGAGAATATTTTTTCAATTGGATTGAAGTTTTGAACTGCCATGAACGGCCAAAGATTCAAAGGTGCTTTGGTAATGGACAAAGTAGGCATTCCTTATCTACATTGTAAATGAATGAATGAATTTCATTTTTTATAACAAGGTTATTCGTAAGGTACAAAGGTGATGATTATAATTACCATTTTCCCTCTTAGGGTTTTCTAGTAAATGTCATTTTCCTAAAAAAAGAAAAAATTAACAAATAACATGACAAGATCCACATAATCCGTTTAATATTTTACGAACCAAGACAATAATTAACTTTAATTGAATTAACCTAGATAACGACTTATTTAACACGTTTAACCCTATTTTATATAAATGGTTTGAACTAACCCTATACTTATTTTTTAACCAAATTTATATAATTTCATATATAATATAAAGATAACTATATAAACCATTCATAATTGAAAAATGATAGAGTTACTACTCATTTTATTTTATTTTATTTTTTTTTATTTTACTTAATAATTAAGAAATTGACTATTAGTAAAATTTTTTATTTTTTTATTTTTTTCTTAATGGTTAAAGATGCTAAAAAAATACTTGAAAGAAAATAATAAAAAAATAAAAAAATTGAAATAAACTATGAGTAATAATAAGGTAGTAACTCTATCACTACCCTTAATAATTACAACTGAATTCCTAGTAAAAATATTTTATTATCAATAGCTAAAACAATAATATATAAGAAAATTAATATTTTCATAAAATATCTTAGGAATTCTTCTCAGATATTTTCAAATATTTTCTTCTCAAACATCACTAAAACACAAAACACTTTTTAATTTTAAATCTTCAACTTTTTTATCTAATCATTACCTAATTAATATAACTTTTCCAAACTTCCAAACAAAACACAAAAAATAATATAACTTTTTTAAATTTCAAAATAAAAATAATATTAAAAATAATATTCAAACAATTTTTTAACTTTATAATATTTTTATTCAAACTTTTTTGTTCTCATTTCTTGAAACTCAATAAAACATTTAACTCAAATTATTGTACTACTATTCAAAAATTATTTCATTACTATTCACATATATTAAATATTTTAAGCGTCCAAACGACCGAAAGTGAAACCAAAATCAAGGGAGACAACCTCCACAGAATAGCACTGCTAATTAAGTAACTACGAATGAAGAGCTAAGACGGACTTTCTTCCTATAAGCAAGCTCCCTCTGGCCGTCCTTACTCCCTATGGCTCTCTGTTCCTCGGCATGTTGCTCTCTGATTAATAGGTGGTTCCGGGGTAAAGAATGCCCATTTTATTGGCACCGGATATAACGAATGCCGGTGCCAAAATCGATGGATGAACTCTCAAAATCGAAAAGCAACATGAAAAAAGGATCTAAAAACAAAAACAGCAAAGAAGAAAACGAAAATGCTCGAGACTGCTTATACTACGATAATTAATATGTACGATGTATGGTAATTTCAGAGGAATAGCAAGGGCCACGCACACAGGCAGCCTGGGATTTGCGTGACAAAAACCAGCTGAATGAGGTAGGCATCTGTCCCAGTCGCAGACTAAACCATGCCATTAAAATTTCCTAAAATTGACATTTCCAACACATCTTATAACATACCGTGTTTCAGGAGAAACTCGCATGAGCCAAGCGAGTCACTAAAAGCATCAACAATAAATTGAGTTCAGTTCGTTTGCAGAGTTTCAAGGCGGTATTTCTCCAAGTCAGCATCAAGATCTTCCGCAGTTAACTTCTCAACATGACCTTTCCCCTGTGTACTTCCCCTTGCAGGTCCATGGCCAAAGCCACTACCACCACCTCGAACCCAGCCCCCATGTCCAGCCCGCCCTTGTCCACTGCCAAAGACACGATAAAAATCATGTGTACCAGGAGAGAGAGAGAGAGAGAGAGAGAGAGAGAGAGTTACAAATGGATGAAAATGTTAAAGATGACAGATGATGAGTTGAGGAGCTAAGCTACTCTTATGCAAACAGTTAAAGATAATCCATTGCACTGCATAGGGTCGTAACTGGCTCAAAAAGAAATTCCAATAAATAAGCTACTCCTAGTCGCTCCGTACTAATTGGAACTGGGGGGAGAACTAAAATCTATTGCAGTTTGCACCTTTAATCATTTGTAACAAAAAATATAATCCTGAGTGAAGTTCACACGACCTTGACACCTGCCTCGAATATACAAAATTACAAAAACCTTAAAAATAAAGATATACCACATAACTCCATACCTTCTGAAGGTGCCAATTGGATTTCCTAAGATGCTACTTGTACTAGGAGGTACAATGGCAGGCGTAACCAAACTCACCCCTACCAGCTCAATTTTCATTGGCTTCCCATCAAGTTCAACATTGTTGTATCTCTTAATGGCTGCCACAGCATCCAACTGTCGTAAAAAGACAACTTCAGCTGTTCCCTAAACAAAAACAAAAAAACCTTTTGAATTCACTGGGAAAAAGAACGTATAGGAGAACCTGACTGACTTAATGCTTAAAATACCTTTGACCTTCCACTCCTATCATAATGAATGAAATATCTTTTCAAGTCACCAACCTCAGAGAAAAGGACCTGCAAAGATGCACTGCCTATCATTTAGAAGCCAATGTTATATAATTCAGCAAGATGTAAAGACTTGCACAAACATGCACCCTTGAAGAAGGAACAGTGGGCTCTAACTATTGAAAGCACCAAGGGAAACACAAATTACATTGGCTTGAAACAAACGTTATTTTAAAAATGACAACAGTTCAACCATAAATGATAAACCCTCAACCTTGACTCCAAAATAGCGAAGCTAGTCTTCCAAACTCACTTCAGATATGAATAAATGTTCTAGCATCTAAACGCAACACTTTCAAGCAAAAAATACAGATGTAAAGCCATAGCCATCTGTCATCAACACACCACACCACCCAAATAAACATTCCAAAACAAATTTCACCATCATTCATGAACCACCATGTTGTTTTTTTTTTTTATAAGTAAACAAAAATGAGGGGTGCACCATGTTGTAACTCCTATATGATGCAAATATCCAACCCCAACTACTTCTTGAAACTAAAGAATGTCCACACATCAAGATTCTCTAACATCCGCAAGCTCCAAGCCTCTGATGAACCAAACAAAATTATCCAAAGAAATTCCTTCAAAGTTCCGTCTTCTAATTCGATCAAATATGCTTTTCCAAACCTTAACAAGGAAAAATAAGTAGAACAGATTGGTGATGATAAAAGCACTTACGGAACAAGATTAATCAAAACTCCTACCTGAAGATCTTCGCCAGAAACATCGTAATCTAAGTTTGATATATATAGTTTGGTGCCTTCCTCTGTGTTTGAGCCTCCACCCAACACCATTTGATGCTGAAAAATGGAATCCACCACTTGCATTGGCTGCATTACATTTAGATTTTTCTTTCAATTTATCCTACGGTCAGTGTGAACGGAAGCGCATTTAACCCTAACCCCAAATTATCATAATAAAACAACGTCAACCCTAGCTACTTGTCTCGATCAAACTTCTTTGTTATCAGGAGAAGAAAATGATGCTCCAAAATGAAACTGCATTTTCTCGGATAACAAAAATAAAGCCCAACTCACCTGCGGAGTGTAGTACGGCGCCATTCTAGGCACGGTGCGGTTCGCGAACCTACGGTCTGGACCGAGACCGGAGGCGCGGCCTCGGCCCCTGGAATTACCATTGTAGCCTCCGGATCTCCGACTGTTCATGATCACGTCGTCGAGAGACATGTCCAGTTTATTGGACATTTTCGGGCAAACGGTGTGATGATTTGAGTGAGGGTTTTTGAGAGATGGCAAGGGGTTTTTTTCTCCTCTTGTGGTGTGTGAAGAAAATGGTCACCCGCTAGACGCTTTTGGTCCCAAATCTTTGGGATTGGAATTATTATGATTATTATTTTGATTATA
Organism: Juglans regia; assembly: GCF_001411555.2. Taxonomy (NCBI): domain Eukaryota; kingdom Viridiplantae; phylum Streptophyta; class Magnoliopsida; order Fagales; family Juglandaceae; genus Juglans; species Juglans regia. The sequence goes on along the minus strand of NC_049912.1, from coordinate 29,958,208 downwards.
GTAATGGGAAATAAAAATTTTATGCGACTTGAGTAGCACCGCTTTAAGTTTCGTTTAGAAGTCAAAAACAGTTCACTTCAGTTTAAATTTAAAGTGAATCTATCATCTAAACATATTTTCAAACTGAATTTTATTCGTAAAACAGATTTAACTCGATTTATACTGTAGATGAACATAACACATCGACTTTGCAAAGATTCCTGACTTCCTCTGCTCCCAACCTTTAATTTTTTTCACTTTTCATTATAACTCCTCCCTCTCTCTCTCTATCTCTCTTTCTCCGTCCTTCTTGTCCTTCTTCTTCCCCAATCCATCTTCCAGAGCATAAACTTATTTCCGTAAAATTCAAAACCCTCTTGGAAGCGACTGCAGTGTTCCAAACTGTCGTTTGTGAATATTTCCCAATCGCAACCAGGAGCTTGAAATTTAGAAAACTATCGAACCCCACAGCCATCCCCCATAGTCGACAGGTTGGAAAATGAGATGTTTTGTTTCAATGGAAAAGGTTCCACCGTCAACTCCTCCAAGGTCTGCAACCCTCGTGCTCCAATAGTGATTGAAATTTGAAAGGGTTGTCCTTCCCATTTGAACTGCTGCAACCCTATGGCTTACATCCTTTCGGCATGGTAAATAAACAATGCCAATTAGAGTATTGTTGTTCATTTTTACAAACTGAACTATGCATCTACTAAAAATTTTATTTCCAATCTATCAACTCATAGGTGCTACTGTAAACCTATGTGAGCATCTCCTCTGTACCCCTATTAGTTTCTCTGCGTATTGAGATTCCTATATAATTCACATGTCGATATCAGCCCAAACCACCACCATTTTGCTACGGAAGCAAAGCTCCTCCACGAACAAGCGAATCAACCGAAGGGTTACCTTCAAGAGATCAGCAATCACGGGTCCTAGGACACACTCATACCGGGTAAGCAACGATCTCAACTTTTTAGAAAGTATTTGACTACATGAATTTCAGAATTATTTACTCAAACATGTAGAGTGCAATTTTTCCTAATCTTATGCAATATTGGTATCACCGAATATATGAACAAGTAAACACTTACATATGTTAATTTGTTGGTGAATGTCATATAGATGTTAATCGATTGAGAGCACTTACATATGTAAACACTTGCAAGTAAATTTTGGCTTAAGGGTTGTTTCTTCTGTTGTGAAATACATTTTAGGTTAAAACTAGCAAACACAAATATAAATCGGTATCACTAGGTTACCCATAATGTTTTGTGTGTTTGTGATTTCGAAATGAAATTCACATTCGTATAAGTCGGGTGGGAGGGTACAACCCATGATGCTCGCGTTTTAATCAATGCATTAAGGTGTTCGGGGAACCATTTTCCATGGCCTAAAGACGGTGATTTTTACACATTATTTAATTTATACATTGAAAGTTTACGATAATTTGGATTCTTCAAACATTATAAATGATTAATGTTATATTCTAAATTTTCAGGTTATTATTATCTAGTAGATTAGGCATTTCCCTATACCGAAGGATTTATACCATCATATCCGAGGATAAGGTACCACAGATCTGAACGTCATGGTAATCGTACCTTCTAAGAATATAAAGATCTATTTAATTATTGGCATTCATCCATTCGGAATGTTATTGAACGAATTTTCGGTGTGTTGAATAAGCATTTTCGAATTTTAAATTTAATGCCCCCATACCTTCCAACTCTGCAGCAATATCTTATTATTACATGTTGTACGATCCATAACTTCATCTACAAAGTTACACCTAATGATCGGGATTTTCTGTCATATAGCAATCCTGATGATTATCCAGGAATGAATGCGGATCAGAACACCAGTGAACAATCTCATGTTCCTGACATATCGACTGCATCGGCATAGACGATGGCTGCAACTAGAGATGCTATTACATTACCTATGTGGGAGCATACCTATGGTAAAAAAGGAAACACCAAATTGCTAGCATGGTGTTGCAATCTTTTTGGTTACGTCAGTATAAAACAATAGATTGTATATTAGAGACACTTTATTTACATATATCGATGTTTAATACGTAAATAAATTATTGAATAAAATGTGGTTATGCTCCTGGTAGTATTTTTCCCCACTAATTGAATAATTTTTTAAAAAAAATTTTAACATAAAATTTACATACAAAATATAGTGAAAATTCGGGTTTTACATGTATTGACTCATTTAAATAATAAAGTGATATTATTTATTAATTTTGTTATTTTTAAAAAATTTAAAATAAAAAAATCAATCATATTTTATATAATCAAATAAAAACTTTAGGGGAGATATATAATATTACTTGGTATTACACATTTAACTCAAATCATAATTAAGAAATAATAGAAATAATGAAAAGTGATGAAAATAGTAAAATGGTAATATGAAAACGATATGAAAGGAAGTGAAATTGTGAATAGTGCTTATTATGAAAATGCAAAAAAAAAAAAACCGATGGCTACTTTTAACTTTCTTTACGTTTTGACTGTTGCTTTCGTCGGCAAGAATGTCTGCAGTGTTGTTTAGACAATTTTCGTTTTTCTTATCAGATGAACAGTATAAAATAATGATGGAATTTATTTTTTTTATAATTTTTTATAAATATATTTAAATTTATCTTAATATTTAAATATATTTTAAATTCATCATAAGTGGACCTAACCAAACACATTCAACAATCTCAACTCATTACTATTCATAAGAAATTCAACTCATTTCAATTTAGTTCAACATCCAAACATAGTCTTTTCGCTAAGTTAAATTGACATTTTTATTTTTTTAAAATTTGTTTATACATATTTTTTTTATCATTTTAAAATATTTTTAAAAAACATAAAAAATATAACAATATACTAATAGTTACTTCCTTAACTATTAAATAAAAATAATAATAATAAATGAGGTATGAAAATGAGGTGTCAAATTTAAGTGTCAAAGTAGTATTTTCTAAATTTTATTTACAAGTTAGCGTGAAATTATATAATTTAATTTAGAAGATAAAGTTAAATTTTATAAATTAAATATTATTATTTAAGTAATAAAAATAACCATCATTCCAGAGTTGTTGAGTATAAAATCTCCCGTCGTCCTTAAAAATAGAGGAGGTCGTAATTCCTTGGCAATCCATACAAAGTGAAAAACTAATTCTTTTTCAAAGATGCATAGAAAAAGAGGAAAAGCGTGTTTAAGAAATGCTCGCGACCCAATAATTTAAATGCACACGGAATTGTTAAGCACTAAGTAGATGCTAGTCTAATCATACTATTAAATAATAACTTTGATATCGTGAAATTCTTCTACTAAAATAAATCCATATATATGTATAATATCGTAGCTACTATGGGTGAAAATTGATTATATCGACGCGATTTTTTAGTAAAATTAACGTCGACTAATGTCTGAAAAAATGGGAGAGCAACTGACCGTCTCGATCGGCGTCGATTCCCCTTGCGACAAGATTCTACTAAGAGAGAGAGAGAGTTGCAGAGTGAATCGAAAACTAGAAGAAGAGGCTGGGGAAGAAGAATACCACATCTTGAAATGACGTCGTTTCACTTAAACTTAAGTTCTTAATAAAACGATGCCGTTTGGTTTAATATCAAACAGCGTTGTTTCCATTATCTGTTGTAATACTTATAGGTATAAAATGACGTCGTTCCACTTTTAAGTGGAACGTGTTGTTTTGATTAGAGTATATTAAAAAAAATAGTTTTATTATATCAGTCGGTTCAGCAGTCCGGTCCAGCTTCGAACTGGGACTGAACTGCTGAACGTCGATTTTTCAAATTTCCACTGCATGCCAGCCGATTCTCCATCAGTTCCTAACGCGGCTAGTCGGTTTGCTTCTGTAGCGACCGGTTGCGTCGGTTTCTTTACAGCCCTAGTAGCTACTAATTTTGCACAAAATTCACCATTAAGTTCCTGCAAGAAGTTAAGATCTTTTAGATCAATTGACAACATCTTGATTTCTCACTAAGAGAACCAATGATCGAATCTCCCTTCTCATATATATATATATATATAAAAAGAAAATCCCGTAAGAAAAAAAAAATCTATTAAATATTTGAATTGAGGTATGCATCTGGCAGCAGTTCAACACTTCCAACTGGCTGATGATACAAAATGCACTGTTCAAAAAAAGGGCCCAACCGGGTTCGAACCGGTGACCTCTTGATCTGCAGTCAAATGCTCTACCACTGAGCTATGGACCCTTCATTGAGATGTACTTCAAATAGCTTTATTAACTATAAAATACACTCGGTGAATGAAGGCATGAAGTTCTACAATATCATCTTGTAAAAACGTGACATCAGCTTTCTTTGCACGTCCATTCTGTAGATATCCTCCACTTAGTACATTCGAAGACATATAATTCATTTATTTCACAAACTCAAATTTTCTAGAACAAGAATCCAGCTGGAAAGGCTTTCCACATTATGCGACGGTGCTACATCCACCAGTAAATAATAGCGAATGGTGTACCGATATTATTATTATTATTATTATTATTATTATTATTATTATTATTTTTAGGTCTATTCATCCGAGTCGAGTTTTGTTATGCCGATATTCATATAGAAAAATCCGAGTATACTCAATCCAAGGTAACCCTTTTTTTATTTTTTTCAATTTGAATGTTTTGATGTTTCTTTATTTTTTTTGTTCATTTCTAGCAACTAAATAGACATAAATTCAAAAAAAAAAAAAAAACATATTATGGCCAATGAATCATCTATTTTATGATTTTTTTTTTTTTTACTCTCTTCTCCATGTGGCTTTTTATTGGTGGTCAAAGAACATGTAATTTTTTATTTAAAAAATTAAATAAATAGAGTTTGAATACTACATCAACATTTTGGTCCGAATTTAACCTGGATTAACATGATCCAAGTTCTATCTCTGTTTTAAAATTCAGATTCCGGTTTGGATATACCTAAATTTCCGGATCAAAAGCCGGATAAACAGTACTAATTATTTTTTAAATCATTTGTATGCCCAATGGTTGCGACATATGATGGCAGAATTAAGCCCTTCTTGAATAGCAGAATCGTGGCTCTCTGAAAATCTCCCAGTCCCACTTACTTACCGGCAGCAGACATCTTATCTATCTTACCATACCATTCTCTACTTTAATTAAACACAGCCTGCTATCATCGTCCTCCATGACACATCATCTCGGCCCCACGTCACAATCAAAACCCAGCCGAGCAGCACTTGGAGTACGTATCAATTATCCAATACAAAAAATATGAATTGGTGGAAGGTTGCTCACGAGGTTGTCCATTGTTTGGATAGCAAAGAAAAATTGGTAGAAGCTTCTTAGCTCTTACCGTATTCCAGCAAAGAAAAATTGGTAGAAACTTCTTAGCTCTTACCGTATTCCAACCGCCAATATGAATCAAACAATTTTATCCACGTAAAACCGCGAAAGAACAAGACAAACGGTGAAAAACAATGGGGGAGTACGTGCCAATGCCAGAATTGATCCATGCTTAAAGGGCAATCGATGTAAACACAAGTTGATACTATCGATACAAAAAGCCCCTTCAATGTCACACAAAGCCTAGAGTCAGAATTGATAAAGAAATCGGTTTTAAGAAAACATAGCCATGGAATCCATTCCATACTGGGAAATGCAAAAGAATATATGCCTGATCTACGACACAAGATAGGGTTCAAATAAGCAAACAATTGAAATTATTATGTACCCCCATAAACCAGCATATAATAATAAGTGTGTATAATAAATTCACACTAAAAGGTGATAACCCAATAAAACCACAAATAACAATTCACGATGTTTTGAATGTGAAAAACAAGCCATCATCATAGGATTAAAGCAAGTACTGAGTTCCACAAACTATAAACATTGAATCGCATAGTTGGAGATATCTCCATTGCATAGCTGGCATTTCACTTTCAGTTGGACCGGCTTCTAATAACATCGAGGCCCATCTCGGTAGGGTCAGTAGCTTGCAATTCCACCTGAATACCATCCAACTCTCTCTTGAACCTGTCCTTGGAGCTCGCATAAATCATCTTGCTTCTCACTTTCGAAGTATCAGGGGACCTTCATATGCATAGTATATCAGTAAGCACAAGAAACAACAAATCAGAGAATGGAACATGAGAAAGCATAGTAAACTCAGTGACACTAAATATTACCAAGCAATGAAAACAATCCGGCTCCTTGGGACATTCTCTTCTGTCACAAAGTCAAAGTCATACACAGCATATCGGCACTCATCAGCAGGAAGGCTTGCAGAAAAATCCTCATAACTATCAGTTGGTTCACCAAGCTTCTCCACAACAACCTGCTTTTGCTTCTCTTCGATTTTGTAAACAATGAAGCGGTATGTTCTTTTTGCCTTCAGATCTAAAAACCTTAGCTTGCAATCATCATGTACAGCCATCCCAGATGCTGCGTTTGCCTACAGTATTGGACGAAAGATGTACGTATGTTGACTACTAAACTACCAAATATTTGAATTTCTATATTTTCATGTTCTTAACATCAACCAAATGTTCCACCCTACACCCCATCAATTCTTCACCAGCAAATAACCAAAAATTCATGCTAAATAATTATAAAACTAGTAAAGTTATCCACTTAAAACCCAAAACCTCGTGATTACCAAATAATTATGAACAGAAAACATAAGGTCCTTGTTTCTTTTTACCCTCCTAGCATTCACTGCATTACCCAAAAGTTGTCTGCATTACCCAGACAACTTTTGCTCCCGTTAATTTAAACTCGATGCTCCCCCTTTAATCATGCAACATTGTCATACTCTAAATCACAAGTTCGATCCCTCCTGTTACTCATTTTTGTAGCCATTTTTAGCGAGAAAACTATAGTACTCCAAATTACTTACCAATAAAAACTTTTTTTTTGATATGTACTTACCAATAAAAACTTATTTATCATAAATTCAACTATCAAGATATTAAAAAATAAAAATAAAAAACCCTCGGGTTCCACAGCATTCATAAGAGCAAAGGAAACAAGAAAATATTCACACAAGGAATTTCCATATTGATTAGACATTAAAATATTATGATGCATATCACAATGATTGGTTCAAAGAGACCTGCATACGTATATCGTCACAAACAGAATATACATACGCAAAAAAATACGCGCACATACACATACTTGTGAAAAGAACATCTTGCATCCGAGGAATCCACATCAACTTCATCAACTCGAAAGTATAAACAAACAGATCAAATTGGCAGAGAAGAACAGACAGTTAAGGTTCTAAAAAAATCAAAGCATGGTCCAACCAGAATTAATTCAGATCAGTAACCACACAAAAATTCATTTTACCTTATAATCCACTCAAAAACACCAGAGATTCCGCACAAACGAACAAGAAGTTTCACAGATCTAACACCAAAAAAACGAATAGATACTAGACTAAAATTATACACAAAGTAGTTTTCGAAAAGAAACCGCAGAGAGACCGGACCACCAGAGTGAAGTGATCGAAGTACTCACCATTTTACTCTTCCTGAGAAAATATCGGAGAGAGAGAGGGAATCGGTGAGAAAGAGAAAATCAAGGGCTCCGAAGGGGAGGGGGTGAGAAGGTAAAGATAGATGATGGATGAGAAATGTGGAAGACCTTCTTCAAGTTTGGTGGCTCTTGCTAGTATTACCGTAATGGTCACTGTGACTGATGTTGATCCACTAAAATAATGCCACCTCATGTGCGATGAGGTTGGCGGTCTTGTCACGCAGTGGGGGCTCCATGATCCATCACCGTAGACATATGGGCCTTGTAGGACGACCTTTACAGCTACGGACTGAGCCCGTTTGTGATGAATATTCTTTAATAATTTTATTTTCGAAATTATTTATTTGTTGATTGATGATTTATTGGGTTTCTTGCTGTTTGTTTCTCGATAGATACTGCAACAGATCTCTTATTACATCGATTCTTAAGCTTATTTCTAAAATTTGATGATAGATAATTAATACTGCGAATATGTATGTATATATGTTATATGGTTCTCGGTTCATCATATATTAATATTATATATCTCCATCAATCTATATATAATTAATTGGATATAAATATTAATTGCATGTCATACAGTACAGCCTTATTATTAAATATATATATATTATAATTAGCATTGCTGTGCTAATTAATCGTGTTTTTATATAGTAAGTACTATTGTATGATCATATTCGACTTATAATATATATTTTTAACGGTAAAGGAGGTGGTACGGATACAGACTAATTACGCTAGCTAGCTAGTGGATCGGTATTGGATCTGAAATGTTAGTACTAGCTAGCTAATTGTTCAAATGGCCGATAATAGGAACGTTATGGATAACGTACAATGTCCTCATAGAAAATGGAAAAGGCTAGCTATTCCACATGTGATCATGACATATTATATATGCCAGATCTTATCATCAGTATATGCATGCATGGGTCCCGATTATGATCGATCAAGGCCGGACATATTAGAGTGGAGGACAAAATGTTTTGTTTTATGAGTAGGCTACTTTGTCATACAAAGTAGTCCGTTCATTTTGACCGATAGTTATTTTTTATATATTTTTTTTCTATTCACATTTTTTAATATTTTTAAAAAATAAAAAAATATATCAATACACTTAAAATTACTTTTTTAATCATTAAATAAAAAAAAATTGTCAAGCAGTTAACTTGAGCAGTCAATTTGGGAGGCAAATTAGTTTTTTCCTTGTTTTATTATTCAATTTGAAGCACATGATGCAACATAAGATCATACAAGTTGGCCTGGCGATCTCGCTAACCGGATTAATAATTAATCTAGGGATGTGCAGATGACCCATAAAACCGATAGACCCGTTTAAGGTGACCTGACCCGACTTATATCGGGTTGGAGACCTGACTATTAACTAGTTTTTTATGTTGCTCTCAACCCATCTGAATATAAATACCAACTTATATTCAGATTACAATTCTCAATTTCTCAGACTCAAACCTTAGCCACCACTGCTTCTTTCTCGTCCTCTTAAGTTACGGGTTGTGTCTTTCGGACGAGTGAAATGGGGTGGTGGCGGACTCGTTGACGTATGCCTCGAAGGGAACTACGAGGATAGCGATTGGTGAGATACAGCTTTGGGAAGCCACTGGTTCCCGTATTTATCCTCTCTCTCTCTCTATATATATATATATATATTTGTTTCCCAAGAAATTTTCCTTTGTTTTCCCTTTTATTTTTCTCGTGTCGGTAAAGTAAGAAGAAGACGGCTGAAATGCTGCCATCCGAATGACTCTCACCACAGTGAAGCCATCGTCGATTGCATCGAGTTCATAAAGAAGACTGCCGACAAGGAGAACTACGACTCTTTTGCAAAGCTGCACTTTTCATTTCTTATTTTTTGGGATGTTTTCTTGCGATTGAGGATCTGACATTGATAATTTGATATTGTGATCAGATTTGAGATAATAGAAATATATTGTAAATTGAAGTGGATTTTTAGTTTCCCTCTTTGATGAAGGTCAGGTCATACAGGTTCGACCCGATTTTGTTTTGTTCGGATTGGGTCGGTTTGGTTTGGCACCTTAAATGAGGGCATTTGGGTCAGGCCAGGTGTAAACCCAGTTATCTCAAGTCGGGTTGCAAGCCTAAATTAATCCTCCTGATCTCACTTATCCAAAAATTAAAAACCTTGCACATGGTTTTTGCTGTAAATAATTATATATCATAAAACAACATAATTTCATATATGGAGGATATATTCTTCTGTAGTGAAAGTAAGAAAATTAATCTAGTCTAAATTAAGCGGGAAATTAAGGCATGAACCTAGCCCTAGTCCAGTACTTGATGTAGGCCGATTCTCTAATTAAATTAAGAATAAATATAGATAGAAGCCACTATTAGAAGCATCTATTTTGCACATATGATGTGGCATCATCTAGACCACACATCTTCCCAAGTGAGTGTTATGAATAATCAACTAGAAGCAGCCACGCAGTGAGTATAAAGTGTGCACTGCTATAATGGCTTCTCTCTAACATTACTCTTAAATTAATCCAACCCCCAATAATAAAAGGTGTGGTGAATATTATTATACGCACGTACGCTAACATGTTCTTAACATCTTAACCCGCAGGCATCGAATTAATTAAGTAAAGTGGGCTGGCTAGGCTTGGGGGAAATTAAACAAAAATAATCAACTTGCTAGAGCTAATGCTAGCTATGCATGAGGCCGGGTCTGGTCCTCAACAGATCTAGCTCTCCATTTTGAGTAACTGATACAGGAACCAAGCAAAGCCCTTTGCTCCTTAGGTCTAGCTGTTCTCCAATTTCCACCTGGAATTTTTGTAATTTTGTTAATTAATTAAGAAAAATATTCATAACATCTTACTATTTATACAATATTTATACACTATATTTTTTTAATTTTTTTTCTTTTATCAAATATTTAATATATAAATAATGAATAGAAGAATTGAATTAATTTAAAAATAATCAACTCAAAAATAAATTTTACAAAAATATTAAAATTTTTAAAAAATATGATGTAAAAAAAATTAAGAAATTATGTAACATTGCTCACTAATTAAAGGATTAGTAAAATTAAGTCCGTAAAAAAAAAAAAAAAAAAAAAAAAGAGGTATATTTAGAATAGGAAAATGCTTTAGATCCCGAATTCGGGATACATAGTGTGTCCCGAATGTAATTTTTTTTTTTTACTGAATGATTAAAAAAATATTTTTTAATGATATTGTAATTTTTTTATTTTTTTTAAAAATATTTATGATGATTAAAAAAATATATAAAAAATAAAAAAATAAAAAATCTGTTCAGGATACAAAATAGATCCCGAATTCGGGACCATAGCAGTTCCCTAAGCATATCACTGCCTGCCTACCTGTCGTTCATGACCGGCTACAGCAGTACTACTTTTGTATGAGCTGCTCAGCATCTGAAAGAGATTCTGGTCCATCCCCCACCCCAACGCACAACCAAAACGAAACGAAACAAAACAAAACAGTAAGAGATCAGAGAGAATCTTAAAGTAGCAATACTACGTTATCTGCATCATATATTTTTTTAAATTAATTCAATTATTATATTTATTATTTATATATTAAATATTTGATAAACAAAATAAAAATTAAAAAAAAAATGTAGTGTGAAGGTTATATGAATACTAAGAAGTTATGTAAAATTTTGTCAATTAGCACACACCACATTTTTTTAAATCTTTTAAAAAAAATTTTACAAACGAGCTAAGCCTTTTGTTTTTCATGACCCTTGTCATGTCTTTATCTTTCTGATCTTGGCCTTTGTTATCCCTATCTGACTGTGATCACGATTATATATATTAAAGTGAAGCCTGGTGGTTAGGCGAGGAGATCAGCTTATATATATATATATATATATATATATATATGTATAGTACCTGAATTTGCTGGTGAAGTAGCTTGATATAAAGAGAAGCCTCTTGAAGAACTGATGCAGTGTCAGTCTGCAATAAGTTCAAAACCCTAGTTAGATATCTATTATTAGAATTTCTATTTGTTAATCATGTACTCAACCATCGTCTTGATCATGAGTTGCAATAATTCCTAACCTTGCCGTAGGGGGAGACCAGCTTTTGAAGAGCTGTGATCTTGTCACAAAGCTTTTGGCCTGACCTCCTCATAGGCACATGCACCTGCGGACATAAAGAGAAAAAAAGTCTTTCAACAAAGAGAATTATATGCAAGCAGTCTCTGACAGAAACCTAACCAAGCCTGAAAATGAGTAAATCATGACTCTTTCTAGATGATTTCTCTGGTTACGTACCTCTGAGTAAAAACAAGAACTCTAGCTAGCAATGGATTAGGCTTTTTCTGCGAATTAATATTCTAAGTGGATGTGTTCATACTTCATACATGGTCCCCATCAAAGCCAATTAATATATGCCTCTATCTTGAAATAATATCATTTTAAACTATATATCTACATATGTATATTCTCCGACCCCGAGCTCTTTGTTATGTGTTAATGTTGATTTCTTACTTGATGCTGCCATTTTTTATCAGGGGTTGAGACCTTGTTTCTCTTATTCTTCTTCCACTCGCTCAATACTGCCATGTTTCCAACCATATCGGTTCCTATTTTGGGCAAGGCGTCATTGATCAGCTCAATTGGACGTTTCCTTACATTTGGCATTCCCTGCAAGTCCTGAAAGAAACAAATTCATCAATATATCACCGATTCACCGATCACTAAAGTCATATATATTAATGGGTTTCTTATCAAAAAAATATATATTAATGGGTTTATTATCAATTTTTTTTATGATGATTGACTGTGAGCGAACAAGTGATGGATTGAGATATATAGAAAGCCATAAACGCGAGAGATCACTTGAACACATAATACTCGAGGATCTGTATATAATATGCATCGATTCTAAAGATCTAGAGATCAGGACAATAACAAAAAGGATCTCTGTATATAGTATTCATAGAGTTTTTTTAATATATATAACTAAGAGATCGAGGAGATATACTTCTTCAAATTGTGGAAGAAAAGGTCGCTTGCTTAGCAACATTGACTCATGCTGAGGAATAATGTCGGCACAGCTAGAGGAACCAGATTCATAACCTGTCATTGAAAGGGGTACTTTAGTCCTCTGAGTGTTAAACAGTTTGCAAGTATATATCTTTGCACTAAAATACAAAATCGAAGTAGCCGGCAGGCAGAAGAATAATAGTACTGATCAACGAAATTAGGCCGCCGGACTAGAAAAATTGTTCCTAAGACTTGAGACAGATAAGGAAAGTCACCAAACCTGATTGATAGCTATAATTAAGAAGGGACCGAAAAGGGTCTGGATAGCATGATCCATTTCCCAGCTGTAGGTCTTCGTTGTTGGATACTACGGGCTTCATTAAAAAGCCATTACCATGGAGATCTCTGTCAAAATGTGCCAAAAGAACACTATTAGGGTACTGGGTGCGTAGTGGGTACCAAACCTGACTGCGGACACGATCGATCGAGGATGGGTTGAGCCTAAATAATTTTCTTCTTTTCATATGCATTCCTTATAATATATAACGTGCATGCAAGTAATTAAAAATCTATCTTTAAATATCATATATATATATATATATATCCACATGTTAGACTTGATCCGTTTCACATACATGCATGCATTTATGGAAAGTATGGACAGAAGGGGTCTCCCTCAATTGCTTTCTGGATTTCCTTTTCCTTTTTGACGAGTAGTATAGATCTTTAGTTTTTAGTATTGACCCTTGAATAGTGAAATCCATTTGTTACTACTATTACGATGTAGAGTGTGGGCCGGGGCTAGCTCTCACACATGCATGTATATATGTTATATAGCCATAGGCATCCCTATGGCCAAATGACTGGTACCGAACTATATATAGATCTATAGCTAGCACACACTTAGCAATATATTCATCTTTTAGAAGTGGGATATGTTCATCTTTTAGGTTGGGCCGGCAAAGGTACTAGTTAATTAATGAACTAAGAAGAGCCACTCCGATCCCGATTCAAATTAATTTTAAATATCATTCGAGAAAGTCATCATGATCAAGACTGCAGGACTTCTTTGTTAATTTGCTATTAGTAAAGGTATAATTAATAATTGAGACCTTTGATCCCATGCACGTGAGTTGCTAATTACGTCATGTGTAGCCTTTTACTGCTATTAATCTGTAGAGATCAGAGGTAATTTCAATCAGTTACGTACATATACATGAGCCGATCATGATCTCCCAATAATTGTAATTATTAATTCAAGTTGTTATAAATCGTGTATACATGAATAAGACCATGCATATTTTTTTTTTATGTATTAGTCAAATCAAATCCTTCAGAATATATTTTTACCCACAAGATCTCGTCAAATCGTGTATATGATATATGTGGGTCCTCTAACATTTATAAATGTTGTAACGTCTCTTCTGCGCACACGCAATTTGAGATGCCATGAAAAAAATTGCAATATACATTTAACATTTTACTTCTATTATTTTTAGAAGTCTGGGTTTATGTTTATGATTAAGCAAAACGTACATCAACTATATATATATATATTACGAATCATGATGGCAAATTTTAGAGCATGCATGGGATCGATGAATATAGTATATTCAATCAGCTTATAAATTATTCCTATTATATATATATATATGCGCTCGTTTAATTAATTAATTTATATTTCCGTCATCTTCCTCCGGCCACTTAGTTAGTACTTATCTCTAATTCTTTACATTTTCTTGGCCGATGATAATAATAATGGACAGAAAGAAATGATCTTACCCTTCGCTATTCATTTGCATAGAGACGTGATCCAGGTTTGGCATCTGGACTTCATAAGTACTGTTTCCTGAAAACAAAAAGAAAAGAAAAAGAGACGTTGGCCAATTATTGAAAATGTTATTAAAATATTCACATAAATTGATCTGTTCATTACATCTTCGATCGTCAAGAGCCCAATTATTTTCAACGACAAAATTAAGTTTGCTGACTCCATAGGTCGGTCATTACGTACCGAAGCTGTAAAGGTGTGAGGAGTATTCATGAAGAAGAGCGTTCCTCATTTTCAGGCCAATCGATGCTTGCAGATGATCAGAGGCTTGAATTCAAAGCGCGCCCTTGATGCAAATTAATTAGCTTAATTTGAGCCTAGCTAGTCGCCTAAAATCAATAAATTCAAAAATGAATTAATGAGCTCTGATCTCATACGTAACGCAATTATAACCACACCTACTTCTATATATATCCTAAAACTGGAATTATAAGAAGTACTTAATTGGATCGAGTTTTCAATGACAAGAACTGGCATGAAACGAACAGAAAGAGTGGGCTTGAGCATTAGAACATGAAGGTCATGATGTGTTTGAACATGAAAGAAGACCGAGCTGATCATGATCATCATCATTGCAGGAAATTATGAAAAGATTTGACAAGACTAACAATCAGGTTTCACAAATGGATCAGAGATTGTCATCAGAAAGAGATACGATATCCTAGCAAGCTAGAATTAATGACATTTATATTGTATATATGGCAAAATACTAAAATAACCACAAAAGTTTAAGCTTGAATCCTTCTTTATAATATGCAGCTAGCAGCCATTTTAAAGTTGATGATGGAATATTTCTCACCTATGAACTACAATATTGCAGAGATTGAGCAGCTGATCTATTTCTTCTGGCTATCTAGCTAGAACTCTGACCTTGTCTGGCTGCTAAACTGATCAGGAGGCCAGAGAGTAAAATTAGCTGGACCTCGATCGATCGATGCATGGAGCAATGAGTTTTCTACGTACACGCGAGAATATTTGTAGTGAGCGTTGGGACTTTTAGGGTTTCTTTGAGTGTACAAACGGTTCTTTCCTATATATCGAAGAGAACTCAACAGTCACAAAGCAGCTTATTTAATGCTTGAAAGGAATAGAATGCGTCCAGGTAACTCAGAATATTTAAGATAGAAAAATCAAGGGCGGCTGATCTCTAACTTCGCGAACTCTCTCATGTTTGATTTCCCTTTCATTAATTAATTTGACTTTTATTTTTATTTTATTTTTTTAAAAGGCATGGTGATTGATAATGTGCAAGTGTATTAATATAATAATTAATCTATAGTCAAACGCAAAGGTGGGGAATTAATTAATTACTTTGAAAGGGGATTTCAGCCTGAGACATACTTGAATTATCATCAGTACTTTGTTTCAACTGTTTGTCACATGCACCGTCGACGCAGCTACCTGCATTGACTCGATCGGGCCTGTGAACAATATTTATGAATAATATTATTTCTGATGCACAAAACAATTAATGTAATTTGCAAACTGATGTATAATATATACATACATATATATATATATATATGGTTTGATCTTAATTCATGAATTTACACATTCCTATAAATAAAAGATAATATCGGATTATAACAGTATATAATTAGAATATAAATTTGAACACGCAAACGTCAAGATGTTCCCTTTCCAGCTAGCAAATATATATTATTGATCTGATCAGATTTTCAAGAATGCTGCCCAAGTGACACGTGGCCATTATTTTTACGGCCTTAGGCTTTGACTCAACAAAACCAATTTTCAACGGACCAATATATATAATATAATGTAGCGATCGAAAATATAAATAAAAATAATCAATCTATGCTCTTCGATTAAAATTGAACTTAATTATTAGCTTGGTGAGTAATTACTGCCCAAATTGTTTGATTATTTCCACTACGCGCGTAGTACGCTAGCTCCTTATTGCAAGCGATCATGACAATCGAATATGAATATAGTCCTATGAAGTTTATCAACTATCATTTATTAAGGATATTGTATATGTCATAATTGGCTTAAAACAAAATGTACGATCGATTAAACCAATATTCAAGTCTACACGATATATAATTTATGCAGTACTATTTAATTAACGCCATATAATATATATATATATAGCTATTTGTGCTAGCTTCCACTTTTAAATTGATATATATATATATATATATTTATATGAGACTAATTAATTAAAGTTTATTATCAGCTAAACATGCCAAAAGAAAGGAACCTTTTTTTTTTTACCCCATTGGTCGTTTTATGAGCCAAAGTTAATGGCGTGTATATATACAAGAAAGGAAATATTGAGGAAAATACTTTTATCATGGAGAATGCATGCATGTGGTAGTCATATTGGTACTACTAGCTACCAATTTTATTACATTCAATTTTCTATAGTACGTCGTACGATGATGTAATAGCCTATGTTATATACGAATAATTCTTTTATTATACGGAAATGTCTTATTGCAAGTGATTTCGCGTGCCAACCTGCACATTAATATTAAATGTAAAACATCCGTTTAATGAAACAGTGCGAATTGAAGACGTAAATGATTTTGGTGAGATAGATGACTTTTTTCTTCTTTCAAATTTTATTTTTATTTTATTTTTTTCAATAAAAATAAAATAAAGAAAGTTCAGTCCATAATAATTTGTACATACTTCTTAAGAAAACATTAAAGATCGACTTAATTCGTACTACAGTTACTTGGCAATCCACTTTTACATCATTTCTTCTGGATCGTTTGTTATCAACTTGATTAATTGACAAATTATTATTTTCTTAAATCTAATTTAAGGTTGCAAGTTTGCATATATTGATGGCAATTTACCAAAGAAAAATGCTATTTGTTTTTAAGAAAAACTTACAAAAAAATTATTTCTACACGTGTCAGTTATTGATATGTTGAAATTTATGAAATTTGAATTTCAAAACAAAATTAACAAAATGAGTCTTATAAGTAAAAGTATAAATAAAAATTGTAAGTACTACATGTAGCACCATTCATTTACCAAAGAAAAATGATATTTGTACTTAAGAAAAATTTACAAAAAACTTATTTTTACACGTGTCAGTTATTGATATGTTAAAAATTATGAAATTTGAATTTCCAAACAAAATTAACAAAATGAGTCTTATAAGTAAAAGTATAAGTAAAAATTGTAAGTACTACATGTAGCACCATTCATTTACCAAAGAAAAATGCTATTTGTACTTAAGAAAAAATTTACAAAAAAACTTACTTCTACACGTGTTAGTTATTGATGATATGTTGAAAATTATGAAATTTGAGATTTAAAATTTGAATTTCAAAACAAAAATAATAAAATGAATCTTGTAAGTAAAAATATAAGTAAAAATTATAACTAAGTACATCATGTAACACTACTATTTACCAAACTATCGCTAATACGGCTCAGTAATCACTATGCAGTCCAAATCAGATTTCCAAACTTCTGGTTAGCTTTCTAATTATAATTAGTTTTTTTGGGATTTAGTAAAATAGAAATACAGAACACATGAAATAGCTAGCAAAATGTTGAACTTAATTGTATAAAACTAAGTTTAATTATTATGATTGCAATTAAATTAGCTTATCATTTTTAAATGATTGACTAGTATATATAAAACTAAAAGTCAAGCAGCAAGTTTTCTGTTTGTCTTCATGATCATGGGCTTTGCCGGGATCTGCCGTATTCTCGTATATATTCAATCAAAACCTGTATTATTAATGTCCACGCGCGCGTAACGACTATCAATTACCTAGTACCTAATTAAACACGGCCATGTTTTGTTTTGTTTTGTTTTTTTAATCTTGAAATCTCTATTACATTATAGATAATATATCGATCTTATGTTATTATTGGCTCAGTCACTCCTTAGTTTGAAGTACTATAGAATAATATTAACTCTAAAGTCAGCTCTTGTGTTATATATATATGCTGATGAATTACCAGTACACACATATATGTGACACTTGGAATCCTTACTGCAATCGAGGGTCAATGTGCCTGCAGCAACCTACCACAATAAAGAAATCGTTTTAATTTAAAGCATTTTCAACCCAACAAATATGTCTCATTCCCATTCAACATATAATTTACACTAATTTAATTGTTGAGAAGTCCCACACGATTTGAGAATAAATTCATTATAAACTTTATAAGAAATTATTTTACTTCTCTTATTAGACTTTTTATAGAGAAAAATAAGTGTTTCTAGAACAAGTTAACCTATGACTGATGATGAGCTCCTGCGACCTACTCATGATGATGGTATCGAAAATACCGACCCACACGTGAGGAGCGTGTTGAGAAGTCTCACACGATTTAGAAACAAACTCATCTTAAATTTTATAAAGAATTAACTCACTCTTTCCATTAAGTATTTTATAAAGAGAAATATGTATTTTTATATTAATTAATATTAGTTACTACTGCTGCTCTGAGGGAAGACAATTAGAAAGATCAGGATACAAACGTTGAATTTATATTACAAAGATAATGGTTTTATATATAAGAAATTATATATAAGGCACTGTTTACTTTATAATACGCATGATTGTGAAAGCCAAGAAGCTGTAAAGCTTTGTTCTGATCAAGGAAATAATCCGCGAATCGGATGTGGGCGTTGAATTAATTAGAATTCCAACCATGACCATTTAAGCATGGTTGACCAAATTGAAATTTAAGAGGTCAAATCATCATGATCGTCAGTTAATTGTCAGTTATGGTTTGTATTATCTGTGCGAAGTTGATGATGAAATCCCTCTTTTTTTTTTTTTTGGTTTGTCAAGACTAAATCAATGTTCAGATCAAAGGTTAATGGTACTGATCTTTACAGTACTTTAGTGGTATCCTTACTAGTTAGAAAGCTATTCCAGATCGAGCCTAATCATGAATATGCATGCGAAGATCAGTTTATGAATATCACAAAGTGAAATCGGTGCAGAGAATCATAAACTGATATCAATCTTATCGATGACATAATAATAATACTAACTTTGATGGATAAGAATAATAATGCATGGGTACAATCTGTCTCATATATTTAATTATATATATTGTACCGTTTATATATGAAGATGATCACTTGAACCCATTAATATAATTTTTTTTTGTTTTTAAGAAAATTGTCATTAATATTAAAATGGACGTTGAAAAGATCAGAATCTCAAACGTACATGATCATGATCATGGTTGACCATATTGAAATTTAAGAGGTCAAATTAGTTTGTCGGTTTAGGATTGTACGTATTATCTCTATGAGTTGATCATGCATGCATGGAATCCTCGTCTCATGCATGCATGTGTACTTCTAGTCTAATAGTACTGTTTTTTCCCATGCAAAACCAATTAAGTTTAGATATATTTTAATAATAAAAAAAACATGTTTGACTCTTTCCCAGGAAAATATATAAATTATCATTGCATGTATGATATTAAAATCAGGATATCCAAATTAACCTTAATCCCCTAGATTTATAATGGTAATATATATACTATATATAAGCAGCAATCTCTTCAATCAACTACAATATTTAACAATACTATTATATATTCAAGCGGCAAATTAAGGATGAAACAGATTCCACGAATAATTTTCATGGGTTTGGAATTAAATTAATGAAGATAAAAAAATATTGATTATTTCATATTTACATAATTTTAATAATCACCCAACTTTAACCTACTTTTTCTTAATTTTTTTTGGTAATAATAATTGAAGAAACCCCTAGACATGAATGGTTTGATGAGCACTGCGGTTTTTAGCCCATTGATGGTAATCGAGAATTCGGCTCAGTTGAGTTGAACCGGGCACGAAGAATAGGCCCAAATTATCCAGAGCGATTTTTATAGGGGCAATTTAGTAATTTACTGCACTTGTTCCAAACCGAATATAGTTCCGCGGTTCTCAACACATGATCTCCCTCGAGGCAGCTAAGAAACCCTAAAGCACTTGGGTCTTGGAGGCGCCTCCGCTGATCAACACTTTGCTTCCTATACGGTATGCAAGAACCACCCAAAAACGAATACTAACACGTGTTTTTGTTTCCTTTTCTTGTTACCGGGATTTTTCTTTTAGTTATCCGTGCTTTTGGTTGAGATTTTGGCTTGTTTGGTTGCTAGAAAAAGGTTGGGAAATCGGAAAGAACATAAGAGTTTCAATCTAAAACTGGCTTTCTGATTAGTGGATTAGACCACAACTAACTCAGAGAGCTGGTGAAAGAAAAATATGAAATACATGATCTATTTTTTTTCGTTTTCAATGCGTGCTCAGCAAAAAGATTTATATGGGTGATTTTACCTATATAAAAAAAGATTTATGAGTATTTTGCATTTTTTTTATAAATTTCCTGAAAAAGATTACTTCATGTATCGGATGCGCAAAATGATGTAAAAGATTGGCCCATTTGCTTGAATTCATTTGTTAAGCCACAGGGTTTGGACTGTGAATGATTGGTTTGGGAACGGTTTCTTTGAAACTGCAGACAGTTTGTCATTGTTTGTTGCTAGTCTGTTTATGTTTCTTTTAGGAACATTTGAGAGTTGTTGTGCAAATACATTGTCGTTAACGAGTTAGAATGAGATTTCATGGCTCTACCCACCGAAAGGAAAGGGGTGTAAAAAAAGTGTAAGATCAATTAGTAGCATGACTTGTTTGTCTAATTGGCTAAATGGTGAAGAAAATTCTTATTTTTACCTAAAAAGAAAAAAATTAGTGGAGACAATTATTGAAGGCAATGTCAATTATTTTTCAATCATTTTCGATCTTGTACCATATATGGATGCTTGCTAAAGCTTTGTTGTATCATTCCAATACCTAGCAGCAACGATGGTGCGAGTTAGTGTTTTGAATGATGCCCTTAAGAGCATGTACAATGCTGAGAAACGTGGGAAACGCCAGGTCATGATCAGGCCATCCTCAAAAGTGATAATCAAATTCCTCCTTGTTATGCAGAAGCATGGTATAGTAGATATAAAGTCGCTTTGATTCTTTGTTTATTTTTGGACTCGAACATTTTAAGAAATTATTACGTAAGGTTTCTTTATGTTGCCATATAGGTTACATTGGAGAGTTTGAGTATGTTGACGACCACAGGTCTGGTAAAATTGTTGTCGAACTTAATGGAAGGCTAAACAAATGTGGCGTTATTAGTCCTCGTTTTGATGTAGGCGTCAAAGAGATTGAAGGCTGGACTGCAAGGTTGCTCCCCTCTAGACAGGTTAGTTCTGGCAGCTTCTTGTAAATATGCTTTTGAAAAACTTCTATAATCTTGTTGTTACTGCTAACTTACCAGTTGAGTGTGTCCTGATATGTTTTTAAAATTCCAACTTCACTTGGATAGTGTTTTGTTTTAAAGGCAGAGCTTTTCAATTGTAAGGTGATTATAATCTTCAGACGATTACCGTTAAAAAAAAAAAAAAAAAATCTTCAGACGAAGGTAAAATATTATTGTTTGTTTTCTACTGTTTGTACACCTATCAAATAGAAATAAATATCTGGTCTTTCCTTCAGGTTTCAGCATTGATTTGAAACACACCATTAATTTTTTCTTCTGTATTATACACTTTATTTTTCTGACCTTTTAATATTTTCAAAACTTTCAGTTTGGTTATATTGTGTTGACAACTTCTGCTGGCATCATGGATCATGAAGAGGCTAGGAGAAAGAATGTTGGTGGTAAAGTACTTGGTTTCTTTTACTAGGCTGAGTTTTTGCCCGAAATGATCCAAATTTTTCTGCTTGAGGAGTTGTTTGGTGTATTTTGAACTTTTTTCTTTAAAAATTATAGGGTAGCTCTTATGTTTCATTTGATTGACGCCTTTTCTTTTTGGTCCCTATCGTAACTTTGATTTTGTGTTGACCCCTATCGTAAAACTACTGGTTTGCTTTATCTAGGCTGCATGTTTAATGATCAATGCTACATGCCACACACCCATCTCACTTTCACTCCATGATACAAAATAAGACAATTTTATCATCCTTGGATTGACTTTTGTTTTTTGGAAAATTCTAAACACCATACTACCATCTCACTTTCATCCCATTAAGTATGATGTGACACATTTATTATTATTAAATGATCATTTATTGTATGCTTCTTTATCATCTAATGGTGATAAATGTGCCACATACCACTTAGTATGATTAAAATAGGATGAAAGTGTGGTGTATAACATTACTCTTCCCATAATCAATCATGAGAGTTTACATCTGGGACGGGTATGATTAGGTGTTGAGAATGCCCTTTAAAGAGATGGCTAATATATGCAACCGAGGATGTTATAAAGTTGGTGCCGTTGAAAGAGATTGTACCTTTCGGCCGTGCAAATACAGTACGATTTACGTTAACAGCCTAGTTTCGGCCGTGCAAATCACATCTCTTTTCAATATATTCTTATGCAAAAGCGTTTTGAAATGAATCCCTTTCATGTGAGATGTCAATCAGGACAGGAATTCATCATACGAATATGCTTTTCGTTTGAGAAGTGTGTGAAGTAATCTTTGCTGGTTGGTTGTACTTTGTGCGATTGTGATCTGGATCACCCCCGTCACTGCTCGGCTCGTTCATTTGTTCCAAGTATAGGTTCTATAGTATCTGATCTTAGTTTAAACAAAAAATAAAAAAGGAAAAAAATAGATCAAGTGCTAGCAATGGCTTACGTATCGTTCTTCGCAAGTAAAATATGCGAAGTAAAATCGAAGAGGGAAAAGAAGTGCTGATAAATTGATATTGTTTAGACAAGTTGAAGATAACCCACTTCATTCGTATCAATAAAACTTTCATTTTACTTGTAAAAAAAACACCTGGAACCTAGAAACAAAGTGGAAAAACAAACAGAACAGATTTCGCTTAGCTAAGAAAAGAACCCGTGAACCCAATAGAGAATTCCGAATGGGTTACACTTACAACATTGCCATAGATTTGTAAGTTGCCCTCAACCTCGAGGTGCAAGTTTCACATCCCCACCTACCTAACTTTGAGGATCAGTTTCTTGATTGTCCTCCTCGTCTTCGTCAAGGTTGCCGCTGCTGCTGCTGCAAGCATTCAAACCCATTGAATCTCGATAAGAATCAATGAGAGAGTAGGTTATCAGAGTGGAGGGGCACGATGGAGGACAGTGATTATGAAGTCGTGGAAAAAGTTGAGAAAACCTGGGCATGGTTAGTTCCCTTTTTGTAGGTGTAGGGAGAGTGGGGGTAGAGGATCTTCTTGGCATATGCTTTGAAACACTATTTTTCATTTCTTTTTTTAACATTTTCTTCCTATTTAGTTACTGCTTACCTCCTAATAATCCAAAATAGAAAAAGAAAATGTTAGCAATTGTGGAATATACGTAATACAACTCGCTTGTAACTCTTGTGTTCCTTGGCATTTTGAATACGGGTATAATTATCGAATATAACTCTTCACATGAACGTACGTACAATGCTGTTCCCTCGTAAAGAAATTGAATAAACATTGAAAGAATAATTCTATTTGAAATATTCATTTATCAAATTTACTTTTAGAGTCTAAACGTTACTTGTGATTTAGGAGGAAAATAACGTGCAAAATTTAATATTTGAGATATTTTTATTTTTAGTTTTAGTTTTTTATGATTAATTATATGCGAATACTTCGCTGCATGTGATTTGGTTTGCGAAAAAAATAGGATTGTGTAACACTGCTGATAATGGATGTAGAAAAATAGTAGAATGGATGAAAAGATAATACTGCTTTCTTAGAGGGAAAGCGCCTCCAGACTTAGAGATGAAAAGAAATAGGGTTTAGATTAAAGTTTTTGCATGCCTCTATCAGGTTCAGTCATCCAGACTTATACGGACTCCCTAATGGGCCATGAGGCCTTACATCAGACTAAGCTTAAACAAACAGACCCATGCACGTGGGCCTTTTACACAGACTCAGAAATTAAAGACATAAAGCAATAACATAAAGGGCCTGATCTCTCAGCCTACGGTGGCTACTGCAGCCCACAACCCAACCCGTTATACTCACTTAATACTCGGTCCAAGACCATGAGTTCGTGCATTCTGACTAAAGCCAACACCGAACAACACACGCACACCTTTCTCTTGTCGGCACTTCACTTCACTTCACTAGCTTAGGGTTTCTTCCATCTTCACGCCGCCTCAACTTCTTCACCGCGTGATCCTCACAACTGGATCGGCTTGTTACAGATTGCGTATTCAGATGTTAAAAAAAAGTCATGATTTCTTCCATCTTTTTTTTTTCCTAAGCAAAATGGGAGGCGGGAGACAACCAGCACATCAACCTTCTCTAGGTGTGATCATAGGAGCTTTTCCTTGGTGTTGAATGTTCGGTTTTAGTCATAGCTACTATCTCAAGGGTGAGCCTGTCACCACAGCACTTTCAAAATATCCAGCTAGTTCAAAACTCATCGACATGGCCCAAAGGTCTCTCCCATCTTGTTTTAAAGCCTTGGATCTCTTTTAAGTCCCATATCTTGTTTTAAAGAATTTTGTTTTGATAGTTGGGCGAGTGTGGTGGTTTGTTCGTAGATCATTTTGTGCAGCTCGCTGGCATTATGGAATATATGGGAGGTCTAATATATGAAGCTCGTTGGCATTTTCTTCCAATTTCAAGTGCTTTCAGCCACAACCACTCGGCTCTGTTCGAATACAGGGTTGATCTCAATTTATTTTATTTTATTTAATTATTATAATTATTTTAAATTTTTATATAAAATATAATAAATAATTTATTTTTTTAAAATTTTTAACACAATAATAATATTAAAAAATAATATTTTATTCAACTACTCATTATCCAACAGAAGATCGCAGTGGTGGAAAAGCTGCGCAGATGTGTCAACTTGCTGTGGCTCGTAAGGTAGTAGAAGCTTGGGATGCCTTTCTGCTAGTCTTTCCCCAACATAGTTAAGTTTCGTTTGTATCTTTTAATTCATCTCAATTCATCATTACAATTTTTTCAAATTCTAATATAAAATATAATGAATAATTTAATTTTTTTAAATTTTAAAATAATAATAATATTAAAAAATATTATTTTAATAATATTTTATCATCTCAACTCAACTCACTTCAACATCCAAACACAACCTTAATATTCCTATTTGAGCACAATTTATCCTGAAATCGAACATTATATAAAAGCCAAGGAAAATGTTATTGGAAACAAATATGTCAGTGTAATCAAAGCCTTTCCAACTTTTTAAAAATTGAACGGTCCTTAGGGAATGAAATTCGTGGACTTGCTTTCTTTCCAAGCAAAAGCTGGTTATGTTCTGGACTAAGCTTTATCATTCATTCATGGTAGTAGAAGTGGATCATCTATAGCTGATGCTAATGACTTGCTTTTATTTTCCCGTTAAAAGTTACAGGCTAATAGTCTTGTACATTTTCGTAAATGAGATAAGTTGAGATAAAAATTAAAATTTAAGTAAAATATTAGAATATATTTTATTATTATTATTATTTGATATTTAAAAAAATTAAATTATTATTTTTTTTAAATTTAAAAAAATTATAATAATTAGATAAAATAAAATAAATTGAGAAATATTATACAAATAAATGAGAAAATAATAATAATAATAATAATACAATTCAAACTCGTTGATTGGTCAAAGCAAGATCCAATCTGGCCCGTATCTGGTGCTGATGCCTGATGGTATTCAAGGTCAAGTTATGGAACCTGTAATTTCTAACCTAAACTTTCCATTTTTTTTTTAATGTCAATAGAATAATTGCAAAAAAAAAACTTACTGTATTAACAAAAAGCTGATGGCCATAAACTGATAAAACGGTCAGATAATAATACAATAAAAATAAACCACCACCGTAAAGGTTCAACTGCAATTTACCCATGTTTATATTTTTTCCTTCAAAAACAAAGATATAAAATTTTGAGAAATGCTAGGTATACCATCGATGGTCTACGGGCATTTGCACCAAGAGTCCTGCTAGGTACAGGCAAAAATTTGTGCCTGCATGCGTACTCCTTCTGACGTGGCAGCTCTTATTTTATTTAAAAAAAGAAAAAAAAAAACAAAACAAAACGGAGGAAGAAGAAGGGAAAACAGACTCTCCCCCCCCCCCTCACTCTCGTTTTCGTTTCTCTTGATTTCGAAAAAGCTGAGGTTTGGACTGGTTTCTCTCTTGCTTTCATTTCTTTTACAGTTTCATCCATCATCTCTTCGTTTCATTTCTTTTACAATTTTATCCATCATCTATTCGATTGGTTTCTCTTTTGATTTCGTTTCTTTTACACTTTCGTCTATCTTGGTTTCGAAAAAGCTTTGGTTTTGTTTCTCTCCCGCTCATATCGTAGCAAAGTCTCAGATTTGTGTCGCTTACCGTCATTGTTGATCAGTTGCCGCAACCCACGCCATCCTCAGCTGCTACCCACATTTCAGCATCGAACTTGGTAAGAGGCTTAAAAGCTTCTTTTTTTTCCGTTTATATTTTGTCTAACTTTGGGATTGTGTGAGTGTGAGTTTTGAAGTTTTTCAAACAATTTATGCTTTTCTCTGTTTATCTAGTAAGCATTTAGAATTTTTTCTACTGAAAGAAAGACTTTTTGCTACATGGATAATTGCCCAACAATATTAAATGCACTGGAGGGGGGTGTTATAACTTATAATCAAAGAAAAAAAAACAAAGAGGATCATGGATGGGACACAAAAAAAAAATATATATTTTGCTGAAAAATTATGGGAAGTCCAGATTAAAATTTGGTTGAGGTTTGTCAACTACTTAGATCTAAATGGATCGTGCAAAATGTACAAGCTAGAGAAGATTGATAATACAAGATACTGATGACTTTGAGAAGGTTGAGACAAAAGGGTGAAAAATTAGAGCAGTGTTTTCAAGAGGTAAAACTGCGATGAAAGCAAGGGATGCATACATATACATACAAAGATTATAGTGTGTTGGTAGCTTATATGGAAGTTATGCCATGGTAACTTGGGATGTTGTGTGTTGGTGGCATGGGATAATATATTTAATTTGTGTGTTGGTTTGAGATGATGTGTGTTGGTATATATGCACTACCCAGTCTCTAGTATCCGCTATAGGCATTGCACTTTGACATTTGTTCAGAACTTGACTAATTAATCATCTCAGTTTTTTTATTCTCTTTTGTTCTGAGTGGCCTCAGTTTTTTAGCTACATTATGAGATTAGCAACCTTGCCAAAGATGCATGCAAACCTCTAGACAAGCTGGTGCACAGATATAAGTACGAGCTCTCCAACCTCACATTTCCACTATCCACTTGTGAACTAAAGATATTATAACGTGAGTTATGTTGTATGACTTGTGGTTTTAGTTGTTGGTTATTGAAGTTATGGATTTGGCAATAAGTGAATATCGAAAACCTAAACCTTTAGAAACCAAGTGAAAAAGAACACAAATAAGATGAGAAAGTGTTTGAGCTTATCTTGAATACCTAAACTCAAGTATCAACTTGCATAAAAACAATATATTTTTCTCAACCATTATTGTGTTGCAAATTTGTCCCGACATTGGTTTACTTGTTAGGATTAGAATATTGTTCTCCTTTTACATCATTTTGGCATATCAGACATATGGTATCTGCTTACTTTAGGAAGTGGGATTACTTGCTGGTCCAGTGTTGGATTTTGAAATATTGAGTATTTGAAACTACTTTGATTGTATTGCAAACTTTTATGCACACAATTAATTAATTGAGTTTGATTGTATCAGGTAAAGCAAAAAAGAATGCTAGTTGAGATGGTGCAACAACAACGTAAGGTAGAGCTGGGAATCTAAAAACGATGTTCTGTTGGGGTGATTTTGTATAAGCTGAAGATGCATTTCTTTTTGTATTTGGGAGTGATTGTAGGAAGGTGAAGTTGCATTTCTTTTATGTATTTGGGAGTGGGTTGACTAAAGAAACTTGTTGAACTCATGAACTCTGTCACTCTTGTTCAGAAAAATATTTTTATATATTTTATGAAAAAATATCTGCACAATGGCTAGTGTTGTGGTGTGCTATTACTATATGTATTATATATAGATTCAATAGAATAATTGATGGGGATAGGGATCAAATGCATGAATATTGCAGATATTTTTTAAACGGGATAGCACCACCGTATTCATTATAATCAACGAATTGAGTTATGTATTTGACTACTTGTTTGGTTGACTGTAGAAAATTACTTGGACATGATTTTGGTGGAAATGAATCCAATTTAATTAACATGAAAGTTTAAAAAAAAAAATAAAGTCACTAAAGTACTGTATTCGAAGATTCCTTCCAACAACAATATAAAGTCACTAGCAACAGATTTCCCAATAATTTGTCTCTGTTACTAACACCAAGTCCCTAATAACAAAGTCATCAACTGGTTGGTCGATGTATCCCAATCAGTTGATTCAGTTGGGGCTTCACTTTGACATCAATACACACAAAACGCCGCATGTCTGCTTCTTCCATTGAAGCTCCACTTGATTGTTGTAGAATCCTAACTCCCTCTTCCAAATTTCTTTCTCTCTTTTGAAACTCTTCCTCATTCCTTAACAATTCAGCTTCTCTTTACAAGTACTCTCTTTATCTGCAACTGTTCAAAATTATTAAGTAGAGTGATGACATGAGGTCCAAGCTAAACTCATGTCCTAACAAAAAAAACAAAGAGGTTCTCACTTCTCATGGATTTTCTCTGATTTATAGCCTTTTGTTTCCTTCTTTTAATGAGTAAATAAGGGGAAAACAACTGCAACCGCAACTTAAACATTTTTTTGATAAGAACATCTTTCCATGAAACTCTATGGAACACATACTCGTGCTTTTAGTCAGGGTTGATGGGATATTAGGATAATTAGAAACAAAAATCCTATATATTAAAGTCAGTTTCACGAATGTCATGCAGTCATAGACAAGAAATAAACAACCAAATCGAGAAGAAACAAATTTTATAATCTCAATCAAAATTCAACCATTTCCAAAAGAAACCCATTCATGTATAAATTTGATTGGACTAATTTCATGTATTTATCTTACCACAATGATAAACCTCACTGATTCACTCATACTAGATTGAATCCATGGCCTCACTCAGCACCCCTTGTTTCTATTTTATACTCGCCAAAGGAACTACCTAGATTAGTAACTCCGCACGTCCATACTTACATAAATTCATGAAATTCATCATGAATTTATGTGCTAGAACTATCCCTGTTGAAGGGCTTCAAGATATGTTTTGCAACAAATCTCATGACTAAGCAACAGAATAAAATTGATTGGTTAATTTGTGTTCTACCATAGAAAGGAATGAGGAAAGGCAAAATTGAGTACATAAAATTCCAGGTCCTAACCCAGAATGAATTACAAACATAACATATTTCTCTACTTTAAGAAGACCAAGAAAAAAAATCTAGAAAAAGCCAAACGAGGAAAACCCATAAAGTGCGAAACAGAACTTCTCCAAATAATAATCAGAAACCCATACAAAATATTAAAAAAAAAAAAAAAAAAAAACCTCATCAACCCAGCCAGTTTCCAGTTTCTTTAAACCCGATTTCAATATTTTCAAGATACCACCATGTATAAACCTTAAACAGACGAAACTAAAAAGGGGAAAAGAAAATCAGAAACTGATCTTTGAGTTACCTAGGACGGCGTTGAACTTTGAGCAAAATCCTCCAGTATTATGTAGCAGGTTTGTTGCGTTAGGGTTAGGGTTGGGAACAGCCAACCAGGAGTCGCACAGAGAAGGGCAGGGGAGGGAGAGAGCATGGGGAGAGAACAATTTCAATGAAAATGTGAAACGCAACGTTTCGAAAGTAGCTTTACCCAATTTCAAGCCCAACTAAACGCATCGTTTTATTTATTCTAAAACGATGCGCATGTCTCCACGTAGGATGTCGTCCGCGTACAGGCCCGAGGTATGCCTGGGTTTAGAGTTTGCCTTGCACCAATGGGTGCATTTTTATTTTTGTTTTTGTTTTTTGTTTTCTTAAATATTTAGAAATGTCTTAAATTATTATTTTGTTTGTTTTTTTTCTTAAATATTAAGAAACATTTTTTTTAATATTTAAGAAAAAAATACAAAAAAACAATTTAGTGGTAATCGATCAGTTCTATCGGTAGACTTTCGGTCTCCATAGAACTGCCCTAAAAATTTTATATTATATATACATACATCTGAAATTTGATGAACGGATTTATTGAAGTCTTGAAGAAGAAAATAAGGGAAAAAAATCTTAACCGAAGTTGCTACCTCATTTAAATTTCTTCTGTTTGGTTTATGATCTGAGAAAGTAATTGAGAGAGAGTAAAATGAGGTTGGGTTTTTTTTATTCAGAAAAAAAAAAGAGAGAGGTTGGGTTTTAGGCCCGGGTCAAGCCATTGTTTCAAAGTCAAAAGAATGGCCACCAATATAGACGGTTCATAAATGAAGGAGGAAAAAGAAAAAGAAAAAGAGAAAAGGAAGGTAATGCTGTAATAACATTATTAGGTTCGAGAATATATGGGAGGACAAAGCTCAACAAAAAAAATAAATAAAAATTAAAAATTTGGGAGGTCTGGCATAAAGATTAAAGAGCCACCGCGTCGGGCTCAGACAATGTCACAATAGTCTTCTGTCTTCACCGTCGCTTCACAGCGTGTAGGGTTTCCCGTCTCTCTCTCTCTCTCTCTCTCTAGGTATTCATTTTCCATTCAAACAAGCCCTGTCTCTCCCTCTAGCTTTTCGCTTCCGTCTCGTATTAGCCGAAACTTTCGCGAACAGTTATAGCTGTTCACCCGAAGAAACTCTTTGGGACTTTTTCCTGTATGCAATTTCTATATCTCATGGGATATTGCTAAGATTTAGTTTTTTTTTTATGTCCTTGTATTCTTTTGGAAATCTCGGTCAGTTATTTCTTCATTTACTTAGGATGTGTTATGTGATCTCATTTTCGTTTCTGCTAGTGATTTTGGTCTCTGGGTATTTTCATATTGAATAGCTAATGGATTTTCGATTTACTGTCGGCTTTCATTTTTAGTTGGGTTCTACATTCATATATATTTGGTTTCCGATTTCAAGAATTAAGTTTTAATTGTGCTAATTCGTTTTATTATAATGATATCGTTTTTCTAGAAGAATTTTTTATGAGGCGGCTTTTTCTTATTACTAGGCTTTTGCGTATTCTTGCTTACCGGGAGTTGAGAATATTTTAAGCTCTAATTTCATTACTTATTTTATTTCATTTATATTTGTTAATTAGGGTTTGTTTCCTCTGGAGAAAATTTATATGTTCGTGATTGAGGATTGAGAAACTTGCTCGCCACTGTACGTGTGGATAGTCCGGATTGATAGTGATGGGTTGGTTTAGAGCTGGTTCCGGTGTGGCAAAGCTTGCCATTAGGAGAACGCTATCTCAGGGTGGATCATATGCAACGAGAACACGAATCCTTCAATCACATAATCGCTATTTTCACACCACTGTCTTCAGATCAAAGGCACAAGCTGCTCCTGTCCCTCGTCCTGTTCCCCTCTCTAGGCTAACTGACAGCTTCCTAGATGGGACAAGCAGTGTCTACTTAGAGGAGCTGCAAAGGGCTTGGGAAGCTGACCCCGATAGTGTTGATGAGTCGTGGGACAATTTTTTTAGAAACTTCGTGGGTCAAGCGGCCACATCCCCCGGAATTTCAGGCCAAACAATTCAAGAGAGTATGCGATTGCTGTTGCTTGTGAGGGCTTACCAAGTTAATGGCCACATGAAAGCCAAGTTGGATCCTTTGGGTTTGGAAGAACAAGAGATCCCCGAAGAATTGGACCCAGCTCTTTATGGGTTTGGCGACGCTGATCTTGATAGAGAATTTTTTTTGGGTGTGTGGAAGATGTCTGGGTTTTTGTCTGAAAACCGGCCTGTGCAGACCCTTAGATCCATACTGACTCGGCTTGAGCAGGCTTACTGTGGGAGCATTGGGTATGAGTACATGCACATTGCGGACCGTGATCAATGTAATTGGTTAAGAGAAAAGATTGAAACCCCAATACCAATGCAATACAATAGGCAGCGCTGCGAGGTGATTCTCGATAGGCTTATATGGAGTACACAGTTTGAGAACTTTTTGGCTACTAAGTGGACTGCAGCAAAGAGGTTTGGGCTTGAAGGTGGGGAGACTCTGATTCCGGGCATGAAGGAGATGTTTGATAGGGCAGCAGATCTTGGGGTTGAGAGCATTGTTATTGGAATGCCTCATAGAGGAAGATTGAATGTATTGGGTAATGTGGTTAGGAAGCCTCTGCGTCAGATATTCAGTGAGTTTAGTGGTGGCACAAAGCCTGTGGATGAAGTTGGACTTTATACAGGAACTGGTGATGTCAAGTATCACCTAGGAACGTCTTATGATAGACCTACTAGAGGAGGAAAGAGGATACATTTGTCGTTGGTTGCAAATCCGAGTCACTTGGAAGCGGTGGATCCAGTTGTTGTTGGAAAAACTAGAGCAAAACAATATTTCTCAAATGATGCAGTCAGGATCAAGAATATGGGTGTTTTGATTCATGGAGATGGTAGCTTTGCGGGACAAGGTGTAGTTTATGAAACTCTGCATCTTAGTGCTCTTCCGAATTACACTACTGGTGGTACCATACACATAGTGGTGAACAATCAAGTTGCCTTCACAACTGATCCCGAGGCAGGCAGATCTTCACGGTATTGCACTGACGTTGCCAAAGCCTTGAATGCCCCAATTTTCCATGTAAATGGTGATGACATGGAGGCAGTTGCTCATGTTTGTGAGCTTGCAGCTGAGTGGCGCCAGACTTTCCATTCAGATGTTGTCGTTGACTTAGTTTGCTATCGTCGTTTTGGGCACAATGAGATTGATGAGCCATCCTTTACCCAACCTAAAATGTACAAGGTTAGCCCTTTCTCTTCAGCTCTCTAAAGTTTGTTACTTTTTATTTTTTTCCCAACAAGGGAATCTGTGGCTGTTTTCCCCAATTATTCCCCTGGGCACCTACAATACTCCTGTCCCTCACATATTGCATAATTATCGGGCCACGCCGGGGTGGCACCAAGGAATTATTGTGCAAGTGGGGTTTTAAACTGTAGACACAATTCAAGGTCCTTATCAAGGCCCGGCTTGCTACTTGAGGTTCCCCCTTGGGGTTGTTTGTTATTCTTGTTTGATTTGAGTACAATCATACTGAAACTTGATCAATATTTTCTTTCTACTTTTCCGTATTTATTCTCAAAATTGCTTGCACTGATGCTCTTTATTTTAGTCAACTAACCTGCTGAGATTTCTCAATTGGGTGCTACCAGGTTATCCGGAATCATCCATCAGCTCTTGAGATCTATCAAAACAAACTTTTAGAATCTGGGCAGGTGACAAAGGAAGACATTGATCGGATAAATGATAAGGTCAATAAAATCCTCAATGAAGAATTCTTGGCTAGCAAAGATTATGTTCCAAAAAGAAGGGACTGGCTTTCATCACATTGGTCTGGATTCAAATCACCTGAACAGCTTTCACGTGTTCGGAACACTGGGTACGTCTGTGTCCATACGGTCAAATTCTGTTTATAGTTGGCTCTCTGACTTCATATATATGTATGTATAAATGTATTATGTCTGAATTAATGTGTATATATGATGAGATTTCTTTGCTGATATACAGGGTAAAACCAGACATTTTGAAGAATGTTGGCAAAGCAATCACTCACTTTCCAGAAAACTTTAAGCCTCACAGGGCAGTGAAAAAGGTGTATGATCTACGTGCTCAAATGATTGAAACAGGTGAAGGCATTGACTGGGCACTTGCAGAAGCACTTGCTTTTGCTACGCTGCTAGTTGAAGGTAACCACGTTCGATTAAGCGGCCAGGATGTTGAAAGAGGTACATTTAGTCATCGCCATGCGGTACTTCATGATCAGGAAACAGGGGAGCAGTATTGCCCTCTGGACCATGTAGTCATGAACCAAAATGGGGAGATGTTTACTGTTAGCAACAGGTATTATGTGGTAACTTTCTTCTGTCAAGTAACTCATAACAGTATTTTTTTTTTGATCGGTAATCAAGAAATTTTATTCATAATAATAGGCAAAACCCAAGTACACAGGGAGTATACATGAGAATTACCTAACTATAGTTTACAACTGAAAGTAGAAAGTCATGGACAGTATTAGTATTTGTTTCTAACAATATTTTTATTTTCATTTCTGTTACTGCCTGCAACTACTGTGAATCAGCGTTATGGTGATATGATGCAATCTTTGAAAATAATTAATAACAAAGTATCCGAGTGTTCTACTGCTTTCTTTATACTGTTAAGAACTGCTCATGCAATTTTATTTATCGTGTCTAGTAGCTTTTGTTACAGGCTATGACAACCTGATATATGGTTATTATTCCAGCATGCACCTGGGATCACTTACCTTATGTATGAATGCTTGTCCATATTTTGTGTAATCATGATGCTGTTTGATTTTTGCATCATAGTGCTGATGCAGTTTTTTTGTCCTTGTCGGAATGAAGAATACTGTACAAAATATACGATGATGATGTGAGATAGTTGCTTTAATGATGTTAATTTATGCCTAGGCCCACATTAGGAATATGAATAACCCTCATAGTCGAAAGTGATTCTTAGGCTCCGTTTGGATGTTGAGCTAAGTTGAGATAGTTGAGTTCTTTATGAATAGTAGTGAGTTGAGATGACGGAGTGAGTTTTGTGGGGCCCACCTAAGATTAGTTTAGATGTGTTTAGATGTTAAGATGAGTTTAGATGTATTTATGGGAAGTACCTATAAAAAAAAAGATGTATTTATGGGAAGTTAAAAAAGGTTGTGGGTCCCGCGTGTAAATAGGTGTTAAGTTGAAAAAAGTTATGAGTTTTATGTGTAAAGAGGTTTTGAGTTGAAATGAGTTTAGTGATTTGAGAGTAGGGTGTTTGGATGTTAGACTCAGCTTAAAATTAGACTGAACTGAGTTGATCTCAGTTCAGTCCAAGTTCCAAACGTGGCCTTAGTCTAAGATATGATGTCGACTTATTTCATCCACAGTTTACTATCTCATAGTCCATGAGATGCTATCAACTTCTTGTTTCCCAAATTTCCATACTACAAAACAGCTAACTGTCAGCCTACAATTAAAATATTGCTAGATAATTCTTATAACTTCTAGTTCACTAAGTACTTCTTGCTGAATTGGCGCCTTATTAATATATATCTTACACGAGCAATGTGCTCTGTGCAGTTCTCTTTCGGAGTTTGGTGTTCTTGGATTTGAGTTGGGTTACTCCATGGAAAATCCAAATTCATTGGTAATCTGGGAAGCTCAGTTTGGTGATTTTTCGAATGGGGCTCAAGTTATTTTTGATCAGTTTTTGAGCAGTGGGGAGTCTAAGTGGCTACGACAAACTGGGCTTGTTTTGCTGCTTCCCCATGGTTATGATGGCCAGGGTCCTGAACATTCTAGTGCTCGGTTGGAGCGTTTTCTTCAGGTACTCTCCCACTAACAAATTCACATTGTAATTTATCTCTTCCTTAGAATATGAAGGAAAATTTGTTTATTCCTTTATTAGTCTGTTGTTGTGATGGAGTTGGAAGTAGATTGTGCATTTAGCTACGATGAAGGAACTTTGAGGTCCTATTAGCTCATTGTACATGTTGGAAGAAAAATCAACTTGAACTTGAGGGTTCATTATTTGATGCATGATGATAATTTTTTTGATCGGTAACTGACACATGATGATTAATCTTTTTCAACTTTTTTATTTAATGTACACCTGCACTGGATTTATTGTTGCTTTTGTGAGCAAACATATTGTATCGCCAAAGGTATTTCTTTGCACTCTAGTTAATCTCAGCCTTATCTAAAGTCAGTTATTTCCAGCACACTTCTCAGGACTCGGTGGGTGCTCAAGTCAATTATGATGATCACTGAAAGAACTTAGGATGTAGTTTGAGTTTGTTATCAGTTTCTATTTCAAATGATCCTCGATCCCATAAAAAAAAAAAAAAGAAAAAAAAAAAAATGATCCTTGATCCTGCACCTGCTGCAGATTCTCTGTATCAGTTGAGGAATACCTTTTTATTTTACATAGTTCATTCCCTCCCCCCTCCTTCCTTGTGTCCCTTCCCCTACTTAGATCTCCATGATTTATTGAAGTCAATTTTACCAGCTAGTTCCCGAACTTATTTCTACTCTTTAATCTTATGGCAGATGAGTGATGACAATCCTTACGTTATTCCTGAGATGGATCCAACTCTTCGGACACAAATTCAGGAATGCAATTGGCAGGTCGTTAATGTCACAACTCCTGCTAATTACTTCCATGTCTTGCGGCGTCAAGTGAGTGCAACTAATTTGAATATGAATACTTTACGTCTTTACATTGTATAATTACTAATGGGACTATAAATTACCTTAAATCTGTTTCATTGCCTAGATACACAGGGAATTTCGTAAGCCTCTCATATCGATAGCTCCTAAAAACTTGCTTCGTCACAAGGACTGCAAATCTAATTTGTCCGAGTTTGATGATGTCCAAGGCCACCCTGGTTTTGACAAACAGGGGACTAGATTTAAACGCCTTATAAAGGACCAGAATGATCACTCCGATCTTGAGGAGGGTATTAGACGTCTGGTTCTTTGCTCTGGAAAGGTCACACTTCTTACTGCTGTGTTTTTTTCCCTCTTTTTAATATTTTTAATTAAATATGCTGGTCCTTTTGACTATTCTACTTTGGGATTTCTTATATATTTTACCTAATGGTTATGTTTTTGGATTTTTTTTTTTTCCAATTAATACAGATTTTTTCTTCTCCTGTCGGATGCTAAACCTTATTGCAAATTTGTTTATCTGCAGGTTTATTATGAGCTTGATGAAGAGCGGAAAAAGGTGGGTGGTAAGGACGTTGCAATATGTCGGGTGGAACAGCTTTGTCCCTTCCCATATGACCTCATCCAGCGGGAGCTGAAGCGATATCCAAGTATGTATCTGAAACTTACAACTAGGAAAAAAAACCAATTATGCTTTTATGAGGAGTATCTAAGTAACACCCCTGCTTGATTTACTAGCTATATGTCACTCTTAGAATTTAAGCTTTGGATTTCTTTATCACATTCCAAAACTAAAGTTTTTCTTTTCCCCATCGATGAATATGGATATATGTGGGTAATCTGGGATGATGCTTGACTAATTAATGATCCTGCAAATCTTTTGAACCAGAAAAACACCAAGGATTATGTATATATTCCTAGAATATTGGTGAAGTTGAGTAGGTGCAAACCTGAAAGAGTGTGCCTCCTGAGCAGAGCACTTTTGAGTTGCTGAGTCATGGGAGAACGGATTTTGTTTTGTTGGTTTTGTACTTTTTAAGTTCTGTTGACATTATGAGGCTGACTTATTCTTATTTGATTCTGCTAGATGCCGAAATTGTTTGGTGCCAGGAAGAGCCTATGAACATGGGTGCATACAGTTACATTGCACCCCGCCTTTTCACTGCCATGAAAGCATTGGGCAGAGGATCTTTGGAGGACATCAAGTACGCTGGCCGCGCTCCATCTGCTGCCACAGCCACTGGTTTCTATCAGGTTCACGTGAAGGAACAAACTGAGCTTTTGCAGAAAGCCCTGCAACAAGAACCAATAAACTACCCTTTTTAAGTCTTTTTCAAGCATGTTTTCTTAAAAAGAAAATTACAGATTTAAATATCTACATATGCACCTCTACTCTAAGAAGGGGCAGTGAATGAGGGTATTTCACACAAGTAGAACAGCTGCTTGAATAAACTCATATGTGCTACTGAGATTTTTCTTTTGTTTTTTTGTTTTTTTAAAGGAATAAAATGAAGAATTTGATGACCCTTTTTCTTTTTTCTCTATTAGTCGGAGGTTTTGTATTGGTATTATTCTGATCAGATGTGGTAATATATCGGTTTTCTTTTGCTATTTCTTCGGTGAATGTCTTCTAATTTTCACAAGGCAAAAGCTGTTAGCAATGGACAGAGTTATCTTCTTTCTTCATGTTTTTAACCGAACGTTTGAATCTGACATGTTGAAATTCGTACATCAAACAAGCACTTTTGAGTACCGAAGTAGCAGAAGATTTTACCAAATGACATTCGAATCATCAGATTTTGCTACACACGAAGAAGGAAGGGTGTGCGAAGAGATTTTAATCCGCCCAAGCCGACGAACTCTAAATGACGTCACACCTGCACCAGTTATCCCATACAACGTAAGACACTAATCTCCCCCAGATTGCATAAGTATACATGCCCCGGGTTATCATATGATCAACGAGGAGCTGACCTTCGATCTCTTACTATATTAGTTTTCTTGTTAATTTCGCACGTTCTCTTTGTGGAATCCTTCTGGCGGGCTTTCAATGCAAAAATATCATTTATGGTCATTTTAATTTCATCTTTTTCATTATTTCCTAATATAATATCAAATAGTTGGTATATATGTGAAAAATATCAAATAATTTTTTAAAATAAGTGCTACATATACAAGAATTATACAAAAATAAAATCACAAACTGATCTGATTTCATGCGATTAGTTAGATATATTTTACAAAAAAAGTAACTTTACAATTAACGCAACACATCAAATCATATTACTTTATAAATTTACTTTTATGTAATTCATTATAAATTAATTCTATTTTTTAATTATTTAATATCAAATCAATGTGCCCATGATGTTGTAATAATAATTAACATAAAAATGCGCCGCTATTTGTAATACTTCTTGTAACAAGCACAAAAGCTAAAAAGTCCCAAAGATTTTCCTCTTTAAACAACGGGGAAGAGACACGGTTTTTACCATTTCCCCTCTCTCTATATACGCATGCATGGCTCAAGGTTGCTTCTGTCTAAACTTGCATGGTTTTCCCTAATTATTACGCTTTGGTACCAAAAAAAAAACAAAAGAAAAAACAGCATAAATGCGAAGTACGACGTCAACGTACGTACCCTTGTTTAGATATGAATCGGACAGCATTAACATTCAGCAAAATTAGTCAATTAAACTACAACCGTCCCCTCAGCTTTAATTTATTAGGGCCACTCGATCATTTATAATGCAAGCACTTTTATTTGCATTACAAGCTCAAGTTTTTGAAAACACAAGTAAATTTGGATTTTGTCAAGGATATAATGATCTTGATCATCATCATGATGTCCTCGTTACATGTTTTTTTTTTATGAGTAAACAAGAAATTAGAAAGTAATTGTTCGTCAGAAGTACTAGTGGGATCGAATATTTAAACCCACTCTCTGATCCATTATATACCTTAGAGATATAATTATTACGGATTTCAATGGGCGCGATATATATATATATATATATATATATATATATGGCCATTTGCACGCATGCATGCTCAGAAAATTAATTAGAACATCGTCACTACCCACAAAAAAGCGATCGACATCTTGATCAATGTAATTAATCTAATTGGGTGGTATCTAGCTAGGATGGATAAATCGGCATGGTGGTGCTAAGAAGGATATGGTTTTGTTGACTAAAATACTTGGTTTGTGTAAAATCACAGACATGCATTATACGTAGAGTTTCTATGAATGTTTATCCCTTCAGTCTTGTGGCTGCAGGCCATTTCTCAACTTGCATGCACTATGGAATTATTACCTGAAAAATATTATAATTACTCCTAGTACGGATTAGTACTAACTTATGTCGTTAACAGGAAAAAGATAAAAAATTGGAACTGTTTTGCCTCCGGGAAAACATTTTTTTTTTTGTCTTGATCAATGTACTACAAATAGTAGAAATTAAGTGCAATAAATCTTGAT
The DNA here is from genome assembly GCF_001411555.2 of Juglans regia. NCBI lineage: Eukaryota > Viridiplantae > Streptophyta > Magnoliopsida > Fagales > Juglandaceae > Juglans > Juglans regia. The sequence continues at coordinate 29,918,075 of NC_049912.1, read as the reverse complement.
AATTTGAGTATGGTTAATTAAGGGCTATATGACTTGTACATGTCATATGCCTGAATTAGAATTTAATTTAATTAAATCTATTTCTGTTAATCAGTTTAACTTTTTTGGACAAGTGTGATTTAATATGGTTTCAGAGCAGATCAAGTCCTGAGTTCGAATCGGCCTGACTCTACACTCTATCTTATTTGGTTAAAAATTCCAGTTTGGCCCAACATGTACACGAAAGAGTGTTAAGAATATAATATATAATTACATTTTTAGGATAAGTGGTGATTTCATACCCTCGATGAGAACGTTTTAGCATTTACTCTTCTTGTTAATGTTCTTACTAGGAAATCTAATTTTAAATTCATCATTTCTCATTTGGTTAAGCAGTAGAGTAAATGATATTGACATGATCTAATGTTCTGAGTGGACTCTACCTAGCTCTCAGTTAAAAGATCAAATTCTTTTGTTAATAGGTGGGTACGTGCGTGCTTTCCACTTTCGCACTTGAGCGAAAGAATTAAAGGATGCAATTTAAACGATTAAATATATATATATATATATTATTATTATTAAAGGATATCATGAATTTGCAAAAGGGTGTTTTGAAAACAAACATATATAGTGATGCTTGGTCATGTGAGAAACAGATCATTTCAATCAAGCTAGATTTTGAGGTGTTTTGCGGGGTGTTGTTCACCAGAGTCGTGCACACACAGAAGATGGGTTTTCCCTAAAGGATATAACACAACAAAATCTTCTCAATTAAGCTCATTTTGACGCAATATAATTAATTTAACGACCCACCAATCCACCACATTATCAGCATGGACATGTTACGTGCTGCACTGGCTCTCCCCTTCCTTAGTCAGCAATGATAGTGCTTCATATTTTAAGAGGAAATGATTGCTGGTTTTGAGGTTGTGGTGAAGTGAGTTTTTTCTTTGACAGGTGGTATTTCAGTTGAACTCGAAAAGCAAAGCGTATTGAGATTGATTTCATTTATTATGGTGTATATGAACGAAAGAGAGAGAGAGAGAGAGAAAGAGAGAGTGTATATAAGGTTAGCTTTCTGCTTCATTTTGCTCAGAAGTTCTTTACATTAATATATGTAATAGAATTACTTGCAAAATGTCTATGGAGTCCATTTCTCAATTACGTAACCAAGTGAAGCCTTTTCTGGCAGCAATTCTGCTACAATTTGGCTATGCAGGACTATCCATTATTACCAAGTTTGCTTTAAACCAGGGAATGAGCCAACATGTATTGGTAGTTTACCGGCACGCCGTTGCCACTGCCGTCGTTGCTCCTTTTGCTATTGTCTTGGACAGGTCTCTCTCTCTCTCTCTCTCTTCCCCTCTTATTGTTTATATGTATGTCAATTCTTTGCTTAAAAAAAGAAGATACTAATCACATCGATTAACTACCTCTTACGTACAGGAAAGTAAGGACAAAGTTGACCTTCTCTCTCTTTGCTAAGATTGTGTTGCTCGGCTTATTGGAGTAAGAATCTTGACCATTGAGCAACATGCAGCCTTGGGCCTTAAGCTCCAAACAATTATCTTGTTATTATATTACCATCATTTGACATTTGTTCTGGTGGCCGGATCTCAATTAAGCTTTCGTTTTCCCCTTTTCAGACCTGTAATAGACCAGAACTTGTTCTATACCGGGATGAAGTATACTACAGCGACTTTTACATCTGCTATGTGCAATGTTCTTCCTGCCTTTGCATTTTTAATGGCTTGGGCTTGTGGGTACGTAACTCTATTTAGTTCCTTACACACCAATACAGCTTGCAACCATACATGGTATATATATTAAATATGGGGTGCTTAAAATTGAATGCTTTTGCAGGCTTGAGAAAGTGTATATTAAGAGACTGCATAGCCAGGCAAAGGTGTTGGGGACTATAGTGACAGTTGGGGGGGCAATGTTTATGACTCTGGTTAAAGGAACTATGTTGAATTTACCCTGGACAAATCTGGGAAATGCTCATGAAACATCTACAAGTTCTGTAAACAAGCAAGATCCCATCAGAGGTGCTCTCATGATTATATCAGGCTGTGCCTGCTGGTCTGGTTTCATCATTCTTCAAGTAAGATTTCCCAATCAACATGAATTTTAACTTTGAAATTTCGGTGCCCAAACTCACACAAGTAGATGCCCGTATAGTAAGATGCAATTGTTGCTAATTTTGTAGGCAATTACCCTGAAATCATATCCGGCAGAGCTTTCCTTGACAGCTTTGATATGCTTGATGGGCACTCTTGAAAGTAGTATACTGGCCCTTGTAATGGAACGGGGCAACCCCTCGGCGTGGTCAATTCACTTGGATGTTAAGCTCTTAGCTTGTGTATACAGTGTGAGGAGATCTAAATTTAGTTATTTTTTTTATTTTCCTTTGAACATTTAATGTTGGCAGCTGGCTCTTGGACTAGCATTACTCATGATAAGTGAAGTTTTTATGCAGGGCGTGGTATGTTCAGGATTTGCTTATTACATTCAAGCAGTGATAATGAAGGAAAGAGGACCTGTTTTTGTGACTGCTTTTAGTCCCCTAACCATGATTCTAGTTGCAATTATGGGATCATTCATTCTATCCGAAACATTATACTTGGGAAGGTGCGCATTGATCTGATCTCTTCCAGTACTGCCCACAGAAAAAGTTTACCAATTAATGATTTGATTAATTAACTTAAAGGATATATATATTAGGGAAACGAATACGAAACTATAGAGAAACCATTCTATATATATATCGACTATGGACTTACACAGGTATAAAGTTTACTATATTATATATTAGGGTTATTGGAGCAGTCGTCATTGTTGTTGGCCTGTATCTGGTTTTATGGGGCAAGAGCAAGGATCAAGACCAAATTACCATGTCAGAGAGCAATAAGGTACTACCAACAACCCAAAATGCGGCTATCATGGAAGAGAGCATAAAGACTACTACTTCAAATCAAGAATTTGTGGCAATCGATGGATCTAAACTCTAAAGTTCTGTTTTCACATGACTTCCAGTACTAACGTACCTCTGCAGCTCGTGTGTGTGTGTGCGCGCATATATATAGCATTAATAACTTAATACGTACGTGCTTGATCAGCCATTAGGCATGAAATGGGTATGTCCGTTTCTGCAGACCCAAAAACGTAGGATTGCTCATGTACACAGCCGGTCGATCGTGTTTTAGAACTATATATGCATGCATGTGAGGAACAGTACAAGCTAGCTTGCTACTTATCGATCTATAAACTGAGTTATTCTGTGAGAATATTATTGTATTATTATTATTATTATTTAATATGCTTATTTTGAACAACCTAATAATATTGAAAGAATTAAAAGCGCATTTTGATACAATCTTTTAATTTTTATGACTCTTTTTACAACGTTCTAAGCGGATCACCAGTGGTCCTAATTTTCACTTGATGGAGAGAATAATATTCCAGAAGTGCATCATTTTATTAAGAGATTTATTATGCATCAGCTACTATTCACTCTCACACTCCACATTTATAGTTTTTAGAGTGTTTTTTATAGGGCATAGAGATGTTTTTCATATGGTGTACGTGAGGTGTTAAATAGTGGATCACAATGATTATTTTATATTAAAATAAGTCTATTCTCGTTACAAATAGTCATTTTCATTACAAATAACTCGTTATAAATACTTATTTTTTTTGTAATGCCGAAATAATTAATTAGCAGGTACAATAATTAAAAATGGAAATAAAAGTGGATCACAATGCAAACTGGACTTTCTATATCCAAACTAAAAAGCAACAACGTAGATAGATTAGCTTCATTTTATGATCAATGAAATGGCTAAAAAAAAAAAGTGGGGATATATCATTCTGCTCGAATTGCGTATTGCATTAAACTTAAGTCAAACCCAGTAAAACTACTTAATTTGTGCATGCCTATAAATAAAGATCAGTAGTAGTACTACTGCTGGTTTAATATTTTGTTTTTTTTCAACATTCGGAAGTACTGTTTATTCTAAGTACTAAAACGTTATATATATATGGAATGCTTAATCCGTGAGGGTACAAAACTCTTAATTATATAAGTTACTGCATCGCTCCTCATGAACTTTTTGTAAAAGCTTTTCAAGGGGACAGACGTACGAATGATTACTCATCTGTGTTAAGGAGAGCTTGTCTACTGGAATACAATTCAGCTCAAATGATCATGAAGAAGAATTTCACACAGCAGCTCACGGCAACCAATTCAGAAGGATCCAGAAGGCACCTGCATCACAAAATGATGAGTCACCGAATATAGAAATACTCTTTGTAGGTACACGTGTCAATAGTATAAAAATTGAGTTTGTTATGAATTGCATATATATGCGTGTAAATGCCAAAAGACAGAGTATGTAGAGAGCACTGATTCTGATTAATATCATCAGCCCTTTGAGGCATTTTCACAAACAATTTTAGCCTCTCTGTTATTTACTTCAACATGGTATCACGAGCCCAAGTAAGACTCATCGTCTTCTCCTCCTCACCATGGATTCGTCCATTCCCTCTAACCCACCCTCTCCGAATCCACTTATGCTCACATTCCTGAAGAACTTAACTCATACACTGAGGCAGCTAAGTATTCCGTGTGGGGAGATGCTATGAAGCTTGAATTTCAAGTTTTATTGCACAACTCCACTTGGGAGCTTGTTCCACCGTCTCCTTCATTCAATATTTTGGGTCTGAAGTGGGTTCTTAAAACCAAAAGAAAAGTCGATGGCACCCTAGAACGGTGCAAGGCTCGCCTTGTTACCAAGGGTTTCCATTAACAACCTTGGGTGGATTACACAGAAACTTTCTTACTTGTTGTAAAATCAGTGACGTTTTGCATCCTCATCTCCTTGGCTGTCTTTTCCAATTGGCCTCTTCACCAACTGGACTTCCAAAATACCTTCTTGCACAGTGACTTGGAGGAGGCAGTCTACATGCATCAACCTCCTGGATTTGTCAATCCCAATTACTCAAAGCACGTGTGTAAGCTCAAAAAGGCAATCTACAGTCTCAAACAGGTGCCCAAAGCCTGGTTCTACAAACTAAGTACTCAACTCATCTCCCTTGGTTTTCAAGAATCTTGGTCTAATACTTCCTTATTTATCTTCAGAAATATGTCTCATGTCTTATTTGTTTTAGTGTATGCAAATGACATAATTGTCATTGGATCTAATACTCAGCTTATCTCTAATTTTTTTGCTGCCCTTAGCCAACATTTCCTTGTAAAAGACTTAGGCCAATTACATTTCATTCTAGGAATAGAGGTTCACCGAAATGAGCAGGGTTTGTTTTTTGGTCAATCTTGTTATATATCAGATCTCTTAAAGCGTACAAATATGCACAATGCTAAGTCCGTTTCGACACCTATGGCCACTTCCACAAAACTTATTGCATTTGATGGATCCTCCTTTGAGGTTAATAAAGTTTGTTAATAAAGTTTGTTAATAGGAAGTTTACAATACCTAACTTTTACTCGTCCTGACATTTCATTTTCTGTTAATAAAGTTTGTCAATTCATGCACTACCCTAAAAATTCTCATTGGCAAGCTATCAAGCGTATATTACGTTATTTACGTCTTACATGTAATTTTGGCCTTTATTTCTCCTAACAATCCCCGTATGTTATTTCAGTCTACTCCGATGCTAACTGGGTCGGTTGCCTTGACGATAGAAAGTCCACCGATGAATTTTGTGTATTCTTCGGTTCACATCTAGTTTCATGGGGCTTAAAGAAACAACGCACAGTGGCTCGATCATCCACTAAGGCTGAGTACAAAGCAGTGGCTAATGCAGCATGTGAAATTATCTGGATTCAGTCCCTTTTTAAGGAACTTGGAATTTTTTTGAAAAATCCCCTAAATTTGTGGTGTGACAACTTGGGGGTCACCTATCTCTCGGTCAACCCTGTTTTGCACTCCCGTACAAAACATGTGGGTTTAGATTATCACTTTGTAAGGGATCAGGTTGCATCCAAGTCTCTAATGGTATCTTTTGTTTCTAGCAAAGATCAAGTGGCTGACATATTGACTAAACCACTCTCTTCTACACGATTTGCATTACTTCAATCAAGCATCACTATCACTTAAGTGTCGCTTGACTCGCAGGGGCTATTAAGGAGAGCTTGTCTACTGGAATACAAATCAGCTCAAATGATGAAAAAGAATTTCACACAGCAAAAGGATACAGTTCACGGCAACCAATTTAGAAGGATCTAGAAGGCACCTGCATCACAAAATGATGAGTCACCGAATATTGTTGTAATAGAAATATTCTCTATAGATACACGTGTCAATAATATAGGAATTGAGTTTGTTATGAATTGCATACATATATGCATGTAAATGCCAAAAGGCAGAGTATGTAGAAAGCACTGATTCTAATTAATATATATATATTTTTTAAAAAACAAAAAAAGAGGACGGTACTCCAAATTTTATTGATTGCTTACTTGTGGCGGAAGAAAATTGTGGTTACAAACATGACACTTAGGAGGTACATATAATCTATGAAATTCAAAATCCAGGTATCAAAACCATTATATTCATATAGTCCAAGTACATGACCAAAAGAAAGACATTTAATTTTAAGTCAGAACACACCAAAGATGTGGTAACCTGCAAGAAAAACAAACTCATAAGAAAAGACAAGCAAATTAAGTGAAACTTACCAGGCATAATACCTTACGAGACCCTCAGGTAGGGCATACCTAATTTATTCATGTGGAGTAGACCCTTCAACGGACTAGGCAAAATATGATTTTCAGACTAGTCGGAGTTCAAGCCCTCAGCCATACATTTAACTAGAAAATCAACCACAACATTTCCTTCATGAAAAATATGATTCACGGTATATTCCAGGCCGTTAAGATATCATTAGCCCTTTTGAGGCATTTTCACGAACAGTTTTAGCTTCTCTGTTATTTACTTCAACAATCTAGAGTCTCTCATTCGCTTATTTTGCCGGGTAAAGATATATATTTTGTTGTGATTCTTTTGCAGTTTGGAAATGCATGGATGGCCATTATTGCCAAGTTTGCTTTAAACTAGGGGATGAGCCATTACGTCATGGTAGCCTGCAGGATGGCCATTGCCACTGTTGTTTCGGCTCCTATCGCCATTGTTGTGGAAAGGTAATTTCTCTCTCTCTCTCTCTCTCTCTCTCTCTCTCTCTATATATATATATATATATATATATATCTTTAGTTTGAATTTTTTGCATTGCAATATTTTTCTTAGTCCTAATAAAAAGATTAATTCTTCGCCATTTATTTGCATCTTTCATGTTATATATTGAAAAAAATGAAGATCTCCTCGATGTACTGACATGCATGTACGTACCCAATATATAGGGAATCAAGGCCAAGGGTGAACTTCTACATCTTACTCAAGGCAATGTTGCTAGGCTCCTTTGAGTAAGAATATTCTTATAGAATCGAGCTAGAATCATTGGATTCTCAAGTTATTTTGATCTTCTATGGATATTTATTCATTAGGGTTTAGATGTTTCTCTATACAGGCCTCATGTGCTTGACCAGAACCTATACTATATTGGGATGACATATACCAAATTACCAATGCCTCTTTCCGGCCCGTCTTCTATGTACAATATCATTCCTGCAGTTGCATTTTTAATGGCTTGGATGTTGGGGTAAGTTTGAACTCAGCTTTAACATGCATGCATGTGCATGTATGCATATGAAGTAAAAGAAGAGAGAAATATAACGTAATAATTAATGCTGCATGGAAATAGTGATATAACTTTTGTGGATGGTACTTGTGGAGGATAGAATACCCAACTGTTGAAGGCTAGATCCAACCGACCAAGCTACACTAGAAGACAAAATAGAGAGAAATGGAGTAGGAGATAATAAGTGATCGTAGATACAAGAGGTATAAGATTAGGAGGGGGTTAGAAGGAAGTGAGAAAAGGAAAGGATGCTCAGACACGCCAAAGGTCAGACCTTACCTCTGTTGATATACATGCAAAGAGACTGGTCACATCATGGCAGACAAACACGCGCAATGGAGGATGAGATAAAAGCAAGGGATCAGATGACCAACCGGGCTAGCTCTCTTCTTCTTCGACCTCTCGAGGGAGACATATTTTCCAACAAGAAGATCTCTAGCTTTTTATACAGTGAGAAATGAAAGGCTATGAGAGATTGTAAACAAGTATATTATAGTGAATTTTTTCTCCCTAAATGCCTGTGGACGTATGCAACATGTTGAACTACGTAAATTTGTGTCCATTTTTCTTATTTTCTCTGCACTTGTTTTCCATTCAGTCATGGACGTACGCATCGATACCGTATAACAGCACTGAAATACTATCGGGGGCTCTAAACAATACCGATCAAGGCCCAAGTCGACCAGTGGGTGGGAATGATTCTCTCTCATTCGGCATGTTGCACGATTTTTCCCGAAACAACGGTACTAAATTTTTAGGTTTGAAAGGGTCAATATTAGGGAATTGCATAGCCAGGCAAAGATATTGGGAACCATTTTGGCGGTCGGCTGGGCAATCAAGTCGATGACTCAAATCCAGCTAGGAAGCGAGCTAAATCTTCCATGGACAAAAGGAAGAAACCAGCAGTACGCTTATTATCAATCTTCTAGTGCTGCTGCAAATAAGCACGATCTCATGAAGGACTGATCATAACACCTTGTTTCTCCTGGAGTTGCTTCATCATTCTGCAAGTAATTATTACCATTCTCAATTCAAAATGTTATCTAAATCTCCAAGTTGTACGTACCTACAAAAGATCGAAATGCTTACTTTAATTTATGCCTTTTTTTTTTTCTTTCAATCGTATCCATTGTAGGTGTTAGAATGTACAGCGGAAAAATACCTCAAGTTATAAAATTAATCTATAAATTTTTTCAGATTGATAAATCTTAAGCGTTTCCTCTTAATAGCGAAGTGTATTTATACATAGTATAAAATTAAAGTAATACTTAATAAATCTACAGCCTAAATATCTTATCAAGAGAGAACTTTTGTATATTTCAGATAATGCTAAAACTAAATTGAGGTAGACTATTTGTAGTCTACCAACACACGGCTGGCCTTCAAAACCAGCCATTAGTTACAAGTCAAGTAACGTATGGCAATAAGTTACTTTGAGGCATAAAGGGAGGGGGTCAGCCCACGTGGGCGCCCCTCCTTACCTCTTGCTAACAGTAGGCGTGCACACTAAGATCATATCCTGCCCAGCTCTCCCTCACGTACAGCTTTGATATGCATTTCGGGCATGGTCGTTGGAAGCCATCATAGTGGCCGGGCGAGCTTGGCATTTGAAAGGGGCAATAATGCTGCAGTCTGGGCGATACACTTTGATTTCAAATTATTAGCATGTCTTTATGGATTAAGAAATTCTAACTAATTTGAGAACTATACATAAAAACATTTGAATTGAAAATCCAGATTAATTAGAATACACGTTCGAATTAAGTTTTTTCATTGTTTCAGATTTCAAGACAAAAAATTAGGATGTCTTTAATTAAGTATAACTCGATCAGTTCAAAGTTGTATGTTTCGGGTTATATTTTTGTCTCACTGATGATGATGATCGAATGCTTCTTTCTGTATGTACTGCAGGGAATACTTTATTTCTGGGGTAGCGTATTATATAAGTAACGAAGGAAAGGGGACCGGTTTTCTTTTCTGCTAATTTTAATCCCTTATTAGCAATTTTGGGCTCATTTGTATTAGCAGATCAGGCATTGTATTTGGGGAAGGTTAGAATTCAGATCAATCTAAAATGTACGTTACCTTTCCATTATCGATAGATATATTATCCCTTATTTTTTCAAAAAATAAAAAGTTGAACGACGTACATCATTTTTCCCTAACATTTAACACAACCTCTACCAATACCTTCGAAATTATATGAACGTAAACAACAATTAATGCAGCATTTTTTTTTAGCTCTTTATGTCGTTGGCATGACAAGACTTAATTTTTAAGAGATATAAATATTAAATTATTTATTGGACCCACTATACTTTGCCAAGAATACGTATCAAAATTACTCAGGACAATAAAGAATAAAAAGAAGAAGAAGAAGAATATATATCAAAATACATTATAATCCCTGGTGTGCTATCCAAAAAATATTTCTTTCCAATTAATAGAGAGAAGTAATACATCAAGGACGAGGATGACCCTTTACATTTGCTCTCACTCAAAGCTCCATACGTCAAAGACGAGAATTACAACAATTTTATCAGGCGTTTGATTTAAATACAGGGATTTCTCAGACTCTTCCACATAATTTGAGAAAGTACCAAACAAAAGAAAACAAAGCGGACTCTTCACAATGAAGCAACTGCAGACAACACTACTGACGCTAAAACCAGGCAGGTAACGTCTTGCTGACCAAAAAACTTGGAGAGTACAACCCTAGAGAAACTGATTATAAACCAATCAAGACAAACAATACTAGACCTGAGATCGAATGAACTTCACTATTCAACAGGCAACAAAAAGAAACACTATTTTACTTTGGGTCCTATAATAGCCAAAGTATAGGTTTGGGCCAAAACCACCTCAACCTGGTCATTTATTGAATATAATCAATATATTGGCCGTTAAAGAATAAAAGCAGTAAACTTGAGCTTAATTTGGCCAGATGGGAAGTGCACCTTTTCAATCTATAATAAGAAAATGCAGTCAGGATTGCTCCCAATCTTCAATGAGCAAAAAACACCAGATGATTGGTCCAATCTTGCACATTTCACAAGTATGCATGTTCCCAAAAGTTTTACCTTTCCACCATCTGCAGTTACATGCTTCTGATTTTCTATCACTTCCAAAAGGGCCTAATAGCACAACTTAGACCAAAGCACCTAACTACCTCATTGCTCAAAGAGAGAATCTTTTGCGACCATGACTCACACAGGGAAAGGCACCCTTGGTGCTTCAATCACACATCCAAAATTGCTAAATCCAAAAATAAAATGATTAAATTAAGATTTCCAGCTAGATAAAATAGAAAATCCATTATATTTATAAACACCCATCAGCCCAAACTATTAAATCCCAAACGGAGCCTATATGTTCTATAAGTTATATGCTGCTATGCACAGATCACATATTCACCAACCTCAAAATCGTCAGAAAGCAAGGATTTTCATCTCAGCATGGCATGATAACCTCATCCTTTCCATAGATACGCTGAAGTTCACGGGTGGCAGCTTGATATGATGCTGAGGACAGGAAAAGAAGACAAAAAAGAAAACATATGAGAGAGACTAACATATATTTAACTTCACCTAGTTAAGTAATAGGTGAAGTAGAGACAATGGAGAGGGAGAATAGCTATCTTCCTGGTTTGATGCTAAACCAGTCACCAAAGTTGTAAATTGTGAATTACCTTTCCAGATCCGGAAATTCTTCTGATTAATTGGAGAACCCGTCACATTTTGAATAGCATCAAACAGAATCTCCTGAGAAGTGCTCTTCAGCTCTTGAACAACAGCATAGATGGTCTTTCCATTCTCAAAGTAAATATGATTATTTGGGTGTTTGGTCTTGCAACCAGCATGACGCTCAAACTCATAAGCATTAAGAGACTGTGATGCAATAAAAAATACCAGCTTGGTTATTAAGCTCAGATCGAACACTCCTTAGTTGCCTTTGTGCAGAAAATTAATATGAGGTGCTTACCTTGGAGAGATTACAGTTGTCGCAGGAACACAAATACCCAGTTCCCTTTATAAGTCCTTTAAGATTTTTCTTCCAAACATAAAATTTAAACACACGTAAAATATTAAAATCAAGAGGTCCAGAAAGTTAAAATAGCATTCCAAATATGGACAAGCAACCTGAAAGAACAAATATACCTCTCGCGACCAGGAAACATACTTCACAGGGACCCCGTCATACATACCAGTTGATAACAAACTTTTGACATTTGAAGGGAAGTTGTTTGGAGGAGCCTTCTTAGTTGTTTTTGGCTCCTTATACCTTGGGTTGGCATCAGGTTTAGAAGTAGGTTCCGGAGCATCATTTACAACTGGTTCACCATTGGACTCAACCAGATCCTTCTGGCCTGGTATTTCTGAAGCTTGAGCTGAGTTCTGAGTACCCATAAACAAATCATAGCTACTAATCATCCCGCCCGGGGGATTTGTCTCAGGTTCATCACAAAGACCACCAAAAGATATGGTACTGCTCTCACCTTTATTGAAGTTGTGACCCATAGATAAAGCATTGGAATGCCCTTTGACATAGGAAGTACCCATTGATACAATGTTGGAATCTGCTTTGTCATAGGTAGGACCCATTGATATTATGTGATTATTCCCCTTATTGTAGGAAGGAGCCATTGACATAAAATTCTCGTCGGTTTTACTATACGTTGGGCCCACTGTAATGAAATTTTCATGCCCCTTGGCATAGGAGACACCCAATGACATGACACTTGCATCTCCCTTTTCATATGACTGGCCCATGGATATAAAATTTCCATCACCCTTATCAAATGGCTGACCCATGGATAACATGCTATTATCTGTCTTGCCATACTTGTGACCGATTGTTATGAAGTTGCCATCCCCTTTATTGAAGGTGCGCCCAATTGACATGAAATTGTTATCTACCTTACTGAAGCTGGGACCAATTGAGTTAGTATTCTCATTGCCATTACTGTATGCAGCCTCCAATGATATGACATTTTCGTCATTCTTATTATAGGAGGCACTCATAGAAATGCCAGTGTTATCAGCCCTGCTGTAAGAGTGTCCCAAAGATTCAGACATGCCATTCTCAGAGTTAACTTCATTGACTCTGACTTTCCTTATTCCACCGAAATTTAGACATGATGCTGGATCTTCAATGGCATGAGACCTGGATAAACTCACTGAAGGATCTTTTCCATACTGATTCTCAAAAACTTTTATTCCCATATCCATACTTCCACTTTCAACGGAAGGAATATTTCTATCAACAAGATTGACAGTCCGTAAAGGCTCAGATCCAAATAGGCGGTCAGTGAACTGCCCCGGAACAGACTGGAATCCAGAATTGTTATCCCATGGAAAAACATTCATTTGTGCAACTCCTGAAACTTGTCTTCCATTCAGAGCTTCTAAAGCCTGCTTCTTGTTATTGAATAGATCTGGTCCACCAGCATCCATAAACCACTGATGACCCCGCTTCGGTTCAATTCTGGAGGAATTATCGCAGCCCATCTCTCCATCCGTTAGACACCCAGCATCTCTGGGAGTCCAAATGCTTTTGTGCTGAAAAGACTGCCAATAAAAACAGCTTAAAAAGGTTGATTTAAAATATACAATATTAAGGAAGACAAATTAGATTCAGGGTGGTCCGCAACAATAGATTAGATGATAGTCACTTTTGAATACATTCATATCCACCCTTGTTCATCCAGAGCTTATCTATAAAGACTATACTGAGACCCTCGAGTTACTACCAGAGATGGTCGTCTAACACAGCCATATAAATTAATATTTTTCCGGTCCAAGTAAGTTTTAGAAAAGCCATCCCTAACAAAACTTGAAAAGAAGATATTGGGAAGAAAGAAGAAATGGTGTTGAAAATGCCAGCTCCTTGCATTGTCTCATAACCATGAGATTGCTCATAAACTTCACAAAGAATTGGTCCAAATTAACTAAGCTATATTCCAAAGCAAAAATGGTCAAAAAAATACCTACCTGATGTACAACTGACTTGACGGAAAACACTTTTTGCACGGTACTTAATAAATTTGCCTTCCAAAGCTTTAGCCTATTCAAAACCTCAAGGCTGCTTAAAATCCAGCATAAGAGTACCCCGAAATCTGGGTCCGAAGGACCCTGCCTTGGAGAGGTTTCCCGACATAAAAAAAAAAAAAAGAAAAAAAAAAGAGTACCCTGAAATCCTACTCATAAACATAGTTTGTTACAATATTTTTCAAAACATAAAACACATTTGGCACGAGGCATAAATTTTTTTTACAAAAAAAAAAAAAATCTGTTAGGCATAAAACAGGGAAAACATAATCCAGTCCTTGAATATTCTCAGGAAACTATTTGGAGTCCATTGACCTCACAGACACCTTCAAATCATTTAGCTCCCAATGAGTTACAATTTCCAATCACCACGTTAAAATTTAGTTCAAAACTCCACTTGCCAAGTATTTTAGATAAATTTGCCACTAGATTTTTTCCCCATAAATCTGTGAGATGAATTTTAGTTAGCCTAACTTATGGGTAGTAATCTCTTGAATTAATTCTTAGAATTAACTACATCACTACTGATAAAAAAAGAATTAACTACATCACTCATTTCCTCTTTATTATTATATATAATAGATATGCCAACAAATTTTCATATGCAATTTTATGGCAATGGAATCTTATAAGCACAAAAGAATGCCCAAGGGAAATGTCTGTATATGGAATCAATGATAAAACCCTTGTTTTTTTTTTCCTAATTGGCACTGAGTGTCCGGAAACAAAGTCTTGGCTAATCTCGGGGGTGCACAGGCCATTAGCAAAGAGTTTCTCCCAAATGCACTTAGGGTAATTCAAGGCGAAATTCCCCCGGTCCGATGGCCCCTAGAAATTGTTTGCACCTAAGGGTTCAAACCTTAAACCTAGAGGGAGCATACCACCAAGACCATGGCCCTTATCGCTTGAGCCAACTCTTGGGGGTTATAAAACCCTTGTTAGCTATTCCAGTTGATCATATGCAACAAACAGCACGCATCCTTTCCTTTAGGTACAAACAGGACCACATCGTCACTCTCAACAAATCATTTAATTTAGTCCATCAAAATTGAAACTAAATTTAAAACAGTTCTTTATGAATGGATATAAGGAAGCATTTCATTACTTGCATCATCTACTGGTATGGTAATTTACGAGTCATACTATGCAGATTGGTAATAATTAAGGATATAACGCATAAAATATCATAAGTTGGTCAATGATACCGAATGAAAAATCAGCCTCATTGTTTTAGATAAATAACATTAAAAGAAGATGAGAAATCTCAAGATTCAACATTTAAACAAACTGGGGATTCAACCAATGTATACAAAAATGCCCTGAGCACATAAAAGTAATTGATTCTACACTAAGGAACGCGCATTTTAAATAATAAACATGCCTAAAATGTTCAAACCATATGAAAGAGGGAAAAAGGAACAATCACGAAATACAGAACACGTAGCACCATACTATACAAAGCCAAAGAAGACCTCTTAAGCGCGAAAATCAGATACAGGGTACTCCCGAAGGACCTACGATTATAACAAATCATTCGCATAGAAAAGCTTCAATTAGAGTTCCGAGCCTACCATTTTGTGATCCCAGCCAGAGCAGGACTCACTGAGTCAGCCCATTCTCACAAAACCCGAACTAGCTTCTAGTGTCCAAACCACCTTACCTTTTACTACGCTGCTTTGCCCATAAAATCCGCAAAGCCCCGCTCAAAGCCTTGCCGATTCTATCTGCACACAACGGCAAAACCTAATACTTAAAAAAAATTCAAATCCCAAAAAATGGAGCATCGATCACGTACGACATGCAGCCAGTGATCCAGAGAGAATATAAAAACACGCACCGTTTTGGAGATATTTTAAATCTCAAAGTGACCGAAGTGATTTTTCCAGAAACCTATTCTACTGTTCATACACATGTACATGCGTGCATATGTATGTGTTTGTGTGGGTGTGTATTCGCACACAAGATATGGCAATGGAGGCGAAACCCTAAAATTTCGAGAAATGAGTGGGTCCCGGAGCAAAAGTACCTCCACAGGAAGTTGGCCGGAACACTCGCCGGAGATGTTTCCTGGCAGCGACAGGCCGGAGATAGAAAAGATGGAGTCGAAGAGAGAAGAAAAAGTCTTTTGGGGAGCTAAATCTGAGCTTGTGCTTTAACTGTGAGGAGAGAGATTCTATGGAGCTTTACACCATTGCCATACATGGCTGGATTCATCCAGACCGTACCCATGCGATTCTGTGGGGCCACAAGCGTGGTATTACCTGTTAGGGTATTTGACGGAAAGATCGTGGCTGTTCAAAGTCTAGCTATATTGGGCCTTAGCCTTGGTTTGTGAGGCTGAATAAGCCCAGACATTTTAACATGGGTTAATTTTAGGAAGAGTCCAACAAGCACAGCCCCAGCCCAAAGTCAGAAAAAATTGGGACGCCGAAGAGCATTCAAAGTTACCTGGAAGCATGGGATGAACTTTGGCAACCGCGCTTCGGCTTTACTATGTGGGCTAAGGTGTATGTAGTCTGTACCCAATAACTAAAAAGAGTAATTAAAGGGCTAATAATAATTAGCTCATTAATTTTAACTATGGAAAACGATACATGAGGTCCTATTTATATAACACAAATTATTATAAAAGAAGTTTAATTTTTTTCATTTCAATTCAAAACAAAGGATCGTTTGACCTGATCATGCTGTGTCGGTGAAAAAAAAATGGCATATAATTAATACAGTTGTAATGTTGTATTAAATTTGTGAAGTGGTAGCTACTACTATATATATCAAAAGGCAGCCGGCCTATGTATTATATATATATATATATATATATGTATACATACATACATGTATATATAGGAATTCTACTTATCAGCTGCTATTCACTCTCACACTCCACACATTAGTTTTTTTTTTTTTTTTATAGGGTGTGCGTGGGTACCGGTGTTTTTTATTGGGTGTGGGATAGTGATCAATAGTAACTGATGATAATAATTATATATATATATATATATATATATATATGATGTGGCGCCTTTATCCATTACTAAGAAATTGCGAGGAAGGATGTCAATATAATATGTATGTAGACACATGTACAAGACCAAGCTGGTTAGCGTTGGAATCAAACATTGACCAAAAGCGAAGAGGGGAATTAATACCGATCGAGTAGTACGTACGTAGTAGTGCATCTTGTAGCATGCTGCAGCAACGTCAGCTAGCACAAGGAGTATAATCGGATAGACTCTATCTGTGGAGGCTTCTAATGGAAGTCATGATTTGGGGCAAAGAAAAAAAAAACAATGGAAATTAAATTATAAATTAAAGCAAGCAAAATTTATTGGAAGTTTCATAACGTACGTAAGAGAGGTTGACACGCCGCGCGCATGAGAATGAAGTCGTAGCTAGATAGCTAGCTAGCTAGGATGGATACATATATACATACATGCATGCATATATAGTCGTCTTGTTGAACAACCTTGCAACTATAATTAATTAATGTTAGTTGAATTGTAGCACTACATGAGATTAGAATTGAAAACCAAATCCCAAGGCAACAAGCATTTTTCAACTTATTGGCAAATCAAAGTACTCGTCCTCTAAACTAATTCACACGAGAAATTATTATATTATATCTATATCTATATCTAACCACCCACGATGGCAACTCAATCCAATATTCATGTTGATTTGTCTATTCAATAGGGATAGATAAACTTTAATTTGTGGTACGTACAAATGATCTAGAAGTTATATAAGTAGTACTACTATCGAGAGTAAGTACCCGTCCATTTGGCCAACTACTGTATAATATATAATACATGTGGCGGACGTTGATGGTCCACCTTTATTATTATAACAAGGTCGTCGACATTTATATAATATATATGTATATATAGTCACGTACAGTACTTGCCCACTGATTGCGAGACACGGCACTGGATCATCAACATTTTACACGGTACGCTAAGTACCTTTCCAACTGCTGATCCTTTTCATGATTCAACATCGACATAAATATTATTAATATTGGTGAAATTAAAGTGAAAATGTGAAGTGCATAAACGTTAATAATTAATTAAATTTGATCACTAGCTAACCTGCATATATATACCACAAAAATTAAGACAAATATTAATAAACTTGATCCCTGGCTACAAATATTATTAGGCATATAATCATCAGTACGTACGTACCAAATTAATTAATCCCATGCATGTGCGCGTGTTTATTTTCTTTTATATATATATGATCTCTTAATTATTTTCTCTTGATGATCGATCAATATCAGTACTTTATAATATATAATTTCTAATGTTGTTTTCTCCTATATAATATATATATAATATTAAATATTATCATTCATCGTTAGAATAATCTATTTGACATGTAATTAAGTTGAATTTCTAGATGCAAGATCGAATATCCAAGTAGTTAATTATACGTGTAAATTGGATAAAGATAAGATCGATATACTCTGTAGAAAATGTTAACATAACTGGGAAAAATATTAATGCTTTATAGAGAACATGCAGCTAGCTAGCATGGTACTTTGAATAGAAAGTCTAGCTGATCATGACAACTGATCACGATGCTAGCTGGTACTGCAGCTTCCTCTTTCATACCCGGCCAGAATTAAGTAAGTGAAACCCGATAGCTTCTAGAAGTTGAAGATTCTTGGAAAGACTCATCAACTCGACCGGGCTCGCCAATGGAGACTCCTTCTTTGGTTTAATTCATTGGCTCAGCAATGAGATCATGCTTACGTGCCCATGGCGGCACTTTCACACTGAAGGTAGCATGCACCCCAGATGTACTAACTCTCCCGCGGTAATATCCCCATCGCTAGCTCTTCTTGCCTTATTGTACAAGTAAAATAGTGAGCACGTAATTAGTGGCGTTATTCCAAAATGTCAACTTTACAAAAGAAAAGTCACAGTCTCCAACTAGCAAAAAACGAACCCACCAAGCCTATAAATATCATAACTCAAAAGACAGCCTAAGTTTCATTCATATTTTCCTTCAAACAAAACCTAACTCTTCTTTCACACTAAAACCCTATTCACAAAGTGCGTACCTCCCTTTACCCTTCACAATCTGCTGATTTCCCAATATCTAGCTAGTGTGGCCATGAAAAGAAGCACAACAGAAAGAGAGCTGGATCATAACATGACCATGGCGAACTGCTTGATGCTTCTCTCTCGTGGGGGTGAAATTGCCATGGACGCTTTCTCTCATGACTCTAGTACTCCTAGCCGTGTGTTTGAGTGCAAGACATGTAATCGGCAATTCCCATCGTTCCAAGCGCTTGGTGGTCACCGAGCAAGCCACAAGAAGCCAAGGTTGATGGGAGGTGACGAAAGTCTTGATTCACAGTCTGATGGCTCCCCAACCAAGCCCAAAACCCACGAGTGCTCTATCTGCGGCCTAGAGTTTGCGATAGGACAGGCTTTGGGTGG
Source organism: Juglans regia (assembly GCF_001411555.2). Lineage (NCBI taxonomy): Eukaryota > Viridiplantae > Streptophyta > Magnoliopsida > Fagales > Juglandaceae > Juglans > Juglans regia. Next base: position 29,898,886 of record NC_049912.1, on the reverse strand, counting down.
TCACATGAGAAGGCATAGGACAACCTTAACTACTGATCATATTCAAAACCAAGTCCCTTTCAATCTCAAACAAAACCTGCAGCAGGCCGCTCCTCTTGGCCGTACTAATTCTTCACAAGTGCGTATCGTGAAGAAAACGAGTACAAGTCGGAGAGTCTTGTTTCTGGATCTGAACTTGACACCCTTTGAGAATGACTTGGAGTATCTAAAGCTTGGGAAGGCAGCACCCATGGTTGATTGTTTCTTGTAATTATTGATTATTAAGCTTGCGTATAAGCCATGTGGTAGGCGACTCATGTAGTTTCTTCGATCTCCTTTCTTCTTTTCTTTTTTGAACAGTACTGTAAGTACGAATATATATTTGTTCATTTATTATAGAATAAAACTCAGAGGTATTTTTATCTATATTTATTCAACTTTTTACATTCTTACATGAATGCACATGTTCTTCTATACATATACCTTCATATTTAATACCAGAAACTAAAGATTCCTTATATATATATATATATATATATATATATATATAGCAGAAAATGTAGATCAGCATATTCAATTAATGGCCGGATAAACATGATGAACAGATGGCAGGTCTTCGATCCATAGTTATCAGCTATATATATATATATATGTTGTAGCACTAGCACATACATACACTGAATCTAGAGTTAGATGGAGGAAGCGAGGGGTTAAGGTTTAGACGTACGTTCTAACAAATAGACCACTCTCCGCGCGAGTACTGCATGGCAGGTGGAAAAATATAAATTTAAGGAAATTTTGATCGGTATAATATTCTCTATTCAAATATATATATATATATATATATACACTCATAATTAGGATTAATTGATGATCAATCCTATAGCTAGCTTATATATATTAATTTGGCATATATACTTATATATATATACATATAGAATATTTTAATTTTTTATTCGATGTCTCGCGCGTATATATGATCATGATCAAATCGATCAATTTTGTTTAATTATAATCAGACTAAATTAATGACTATATATCACCCCATTAAAATTACAAAACAAAAAGATGGGGCACCGGACTTTGATCATGATCATGTAACGAACGTATAATTAATCTACTGTCGTACGTCCACGACACTGCTTCCATATAAAAATCAGGCAATATTTTTTTCCCAAGTCATGACTCTGGAAGCTTCCATATAAAGGGTTTAGTCTAAATAAGGTGGCGATCAACGCATTAGTAATTAATTTATTAGTACAGATTGGCATTTTTTTATATATAAAATTACGAAGTAAATTTAAAAGATAAATAGAAGAGGATAATTAAGGCGCGTATCGAATTTGCTAGCTAGCTAGATATCCGAAAAAGGCTTTTAATAATAATAATAATAAATTATATATGTCTAATTCATACGATTTGTTTCTACAATATGATCTGTTTAAATTGATATATATATGTAGGAAATTAATATTTCAACACTTTGATGTTACGTATGATGAACAAAAAATCAGAGTAGTCTTTATCACTGTCATCGTCATTAATTAATTATAAGCTCAGTTTCACCAGTACCAATACCGTCATCATGGACGTCATTTATAACCTAATACGAGCATAAAAAAAGCAAAGAGAGTGCAATTATTTTATGCGGCTTCGTTTGGAAGTTAAGCAGATCTTAACTCATCTCAACTTATTATTATAATTTTTTTAAATTTTAATATAAAATATAATAAATAATTTAATTTTTTAAAATTTTAAAATAATAATAATAATAAATAATAATATTTTATCAACTCAATTCAACTCACTTTAACATCTAAATCCATACTTGTGGGTGGACTAAGTCGCTCCTATATATATCAAATTAATAATTTTAAGGACGTCAGATATATATTTAGTTATCAGCTTACGGCCTATATATATATATATATATAACTGGCAAATTAGCTAGCTAGCCATTTAATTTGTTTTTTGATCTAACATGCAATATTTTGTTGAAAATTAGAATACTCAATATTCTTATAATTGTAACAAATTAACCGATAGAAAAAAATAAAATTAATATCCTATCACATAATATATATATAATATATATAGTAATCATGTCATTAAACATTAATATTTATTTGAATAATATTTGTATATAAACAATTTTAATGATATTATATGTAACTAGGCCGATTCTGATTATGAGAATATCACGTACGTACTTAAGATCAGAATTTAATAATTTTTCAATTGTAATTTAATTATGTACGTAGTACTCGAATATCTTCTATTTTTGGCTGCTATTAATCAATTAGCATCATCAAATTAAGTCGGGGCATTTCCCAGGTGATCTCTGACACAATAAACATGAATTCTAAAACATGATCTAATTAATTAACCAGATCAGAAACCAAATGATAATTAATTATTAGTAGTCAACAAGAGGGCGAATATTATTAAAACTCCAATTTTCATGAGTTATATATAATATCGTTGGTTTTGGGAATGCTCGCTTTTAGGTTAATCATGTGTGTGAACTCAAATTAATATTAATAATGCAGCTGCATGTTATATAGGTACGTATTAGTTGAGCTAGCTAGCTTGTTCTAATTATTTAATTTCTTTTTTCGAGTTTGTGGGTCTCAGCTAGCTATAGTACTATACGTCCTTAATTCTGCATATATACCAAAAAAAGTCGTATCATACGTCCCAACAAACAAGACGTCTATTTTCTTCTATATATGTATAATAGATCAGGATGAATAATATATATTCACATGGAAATTAAGTCGTCATCATCAGGTAAGTGCATATATGGTCATCATGACATGATATATTGTTAAGGGAAAATATGACTGCATGTTTTTAATTTGGGGCGCAAATCAAGCCTGATCAATAGTCCGCTAGCTATATATACCTATATTGATCAAGTACTCCTTAATTCATACATATATATATATATATATTCCGATCACCTGCTAGCTAGCTAAATTTCTTGCACCTGTCTTCTACCAATATCATTTTATATTAATGAGAACTACGAGATTTTTACAAAAGATAAATTATACTTGACAATTTTTAGTTCACCGCCATGAATTTATATATCTATATATATCGATCTCAGAATTGAAATCACGCACAAGGAAACGGTAAAAGTCAGAATTATGTACTCGCCACCTGCATGAATCAGCTATAGTAATATTAAGATACGCTCCCATTTGCTGGTAGTGTCAAACAGTGCAGTGCAGGCCGTGCCAGGTGGGGGCCGGATCAGTCATGTTGACTTGGGATTGTATGACGAAGAGGTCCAAGATAGTACTTAGTTAATTGCATGAACCTGGCCGATCGATCGACCTCATCCGGCATCAGCATCTAGATTATCTTTTTGGGGTTGGCGTACTTAGGACTTAATATATATATGTACATGGAACCGAGATGTTTTCAAAGGCTGCTTATAAATTTTGAAAGCAGTTGGTGAAATTTATAAGCTAGCGGTCTGGACCAGTTCTTTGATATTAACCACAAGAACTTGGTCAGTCAATTAAGCTAATAATTAATAAATCTGAATTTTTCTAAAATACATGTAGATCATGGAGTTAGCTAAACATGAGTTGGTGCAAGCATGCAGCAGCCTAATAATTAATTAAGTAATTGGGTCTAACATCGATCACGTGCAATATATATTATTAATTAATTAGCCAAACAGTTATTTGATTAACCGCTACTGTTGAATTGGTTCCTGGTCAAGCTTATTAAAGCGGGTAATTGACATCTCCATCATCATCACTGTTTGGTTTTATGCTGCCTCATGTATATATAGTTATAACATAATTCATGTGGAAAATACAGTCAACATTCATGCATCTCTCTCTGTATCGTTCTTCTTCTGGGTGTCATCATGCACACGATTATTTGGAGTGGGGGGAGGTTGGGATTGTAATATGAATAATATTAGAGAGAAATTATTATAATATGTATACTTTATACTTATTGTATAGTTATTTTTAATTGATTGTTTTTAACACTTTATTAAAGATATATGTGATCTAAATAATACTACATTATATATATAAAATAAATATACTTAATAGTATCTTTTATTTATATTTATTCTTATAATATAATGTAACTGTGGTTTTCAGTATACTCACGTTTTACGAAAATATTGTTTTTACGGGTTTAAACGCCGTCAGTGTGGAAGGAAATAAAAAGTAAGATGCTGTCGTCTCTATAGAATGAGTCATTGCTGGTCTCCTACCCGCCAAGAAAATGAGTGGATAGTGAAATAAGATAATAATTTTAAATAAAAATTTAAAATTAAATAAATTATTATTAAAATAATATTTTTTAATATTATTATTATTTAAAATTTTAAAATATTAAAATATTTATTATATTTTATATATAAATTTAAAAAAAATATAACGATGAAATGATATTAAAAAAAATAAAATAAAATAAAATGAGATGAGATAATTTTAATATATAAACGAGATCTAAATAGTAAGTAGTATATTTTGAATAGAAAAAAAATATTTATAATTGTGAATTGTATAATTATTATATAATAATTTTAAAAAAATGATTAAAATATAAAATTTATATAAAAATTAATTAATTTTTTAATAATAAATTTTATCTTTTTTTAAAATAATTATATATAAAATTATTCTTTTTGATGATATGAAGTGCAATCGTCAGGATCGAATAGAGAATTATTTATTTTCAGTGGGCCAAGGACTAAATTAATTGAGGCCTGATATTGTTCCATCTGGAAGTACGGGAACCGTAGTCCCTGTGTCTCCGTCTTGTGTTTGTCTTCTTTATCGGGTTTGTATTTAAATTGCTAAAGAAGTCAACAAAATTAACGGGTAAAAGATGGTACCATTTATGTGCAACAGTGCATGAATCATGATTCCTGTTGCACACATATATTATATAATATATATATATAATGTTATTTTATTCACTTCATTTATACCTCATTGATACTTTATATATTTTTACTTTTTATTTATTTAATAGTTAATAAAGTGACTATTAATATAATGATATATTTTTATATTTTTTAAAAATATTTAAAAATAATTAAAAAAATATAAATAAAAAATTTGAAAAAAAATAAAAAAAAAATTTAAACTAGCAGTAAGATAGAGCGGTATACTCTGGACAGCAGAGTAGCACCGCTATATATATATATATATTATATGTATGTATGTATGTATATGTGATCATTATATGTGGTGAATTCTCAAACCATCTGAGTCACTCTGAGTATTGAAGGCCATGACGTACGAATTTACATGTGAAGTGCAAAGCACGCTTCCACGGTTATTTACTTTCCTCGATGGACCTCACTATGAACCTAGGAATGGATTGTCATGTTATATAAGAAGAGCTTTGCCACTCATCTTCATGCATCATGTGTGGGGAGTTCTCAAACCATCCGAGTCACTTTGAGTACTGAAGGTCAGGATGTACGAATTTATAAGGGAATTGCAAAGCATGCTTCCACAGTTATTTTACTTTCCTCGACGGACCTCACTAAGAACTCGGGAACGGATTGTCATTTTATATAAGAAGATCTTTGCTACTCATCTTCCTTATATCACGCATCACATTTAATTTTAATTTTTTAATTTTTTTTAAATATTTTTAGTTTTATTCTTTATAAATCAACTAAGTTATTCTATTTATCATCCATACACCATACATTTAATAAGATAAAAAAATAAAAAATTATGTGTGATGTATGATGTGAGGATGATGAGTAAAATTCTTCTATATAACATTGCTCCCCTTGCATGCGCATTCTGAAAATATAGCTACTAGACAGCTAGGGGGTTGCTTGTCAGGAAAACTAAACTTCTTATAGCTATTATCGTTGATGCGTAAAAAATTTCAAAACATGTCAAAATGGTAGAAAGAGTCATACTTGACTTGCTATGATTATTTGGGCCTCAATCTGTGTGGTATGGTGCCCCCGACAATGGTCTGGTGCTGTCGTATGGTAAGATGCAAGCACGGAACTTGGATGTGGTGGGAGGTGTACTTGTAAATGCAAGCACGGAGCTCAGATGTGGCGGGAGGTGTACTCGATCGCGCATGATGGGAACGCGAAACTCGGTAGTGGTGGGAGGTATACTCGACTGCATAAGATGTGAGCACGGAGCTCGAATGTGCTAAGAGGTGTACTCAACCGCATAAGATGAGAGCGCGAAGCTCTATGTGGCGGGAGGTGTACTCGACCATCTAAGATGCGAGCACGAAACTCTATGTGGCGGGAGGTGTACCCAACCGCATAAGATGCGAACGCGAAACTTGGATGCGATGGGAGGTGTATTCAACCATATATTATGCGTAGCCCGAAGGCACATCTGCATGTATGTCTGTCGTTATTGAAAAGTGTAGTCTGATGCTTTTGTTTTCAATTTACTATTAGTGTTGGAGTTTGTGTGAAGTAACTCACGTCAAGTGGTCAAAAGGCTCGTCGACCCCTTGGATCCACCTTAGGCAATTGTCAAACCCGTTGACTTGTTCTAGAAGGCGACTCACACAAGACGGTTGTGAAGCTCGAAGGTCCGTTAACTTCGAAGGCTCGTTCCCAGAGGTAACCCACTGGCAGCGGTTATGGCTCGAGTGTCTATGTGACACTCGGCACGAGTCTAGGGACTTGTAACAAAGTGAAGGTGGGAAAGTCAATGAACTTGTGTCTGAATGGCCGTCTGGGTAAGTCCTAGGACTAGTACCCAGCCTAAACTTTGCAATGAGTTTAGGGACTTGACTTGGCAGCACGAAGGTCAGCAAGTCAAGAGACTTGCATTCGACTGGTTGTGTGGGCGAGCCCTGAGGCCCTAGCATGACCAATGCATCGTGGCGAGGTGGCACGAAGGTTGGCAAGTCAAGAGACTTGTGTCCTATTGGTCGCGTGGGCAAGCCCTCGTGACTAATGCATCATGGTAAGTCAAGGAACCTGGCTTGGCTGGCACGAGGGTCGGCAAGTCAAGAGACTTGTGTCCGACCGTTTTGTCGTAGCAAGTCGAGGGACTCAACTTTACTAAAGGAGATGCTTGTCCATGCCAAAAAAGGTCAATTTGGTTAGCATAAACAACCCAAATCACAAAGTGAGGTGACGAACTTGACTTGCCCTGCTAAAGCACAACGAAGATTGAAGGTGGGCCTGTGGGTTGCCATGTTTTGACAATAACGAAGGTTTGATGTGTCCAAGTGCACATTAGTGCTAGGAAATTTGTTCTGATTAAGACATATTAGGGCTTCCATGTCTCCAATGTCCGATGTTCCAGCCCGCTATGACAATTTAGGGAGAAATAGTCACTCTCGGCCAGCAATGACTATTTTGGTCTCAATTGGTGTGGTTTGGTACCCCCGATTGTGATCCGATGCGGTCATACGGTGTTAGTGCGTATATCCATGGCGATGATAGAAAATAAATGCAGGGAAAATAAGAGTTTGAGACAAAGATTTACGTGGTTCGACATAATGCCTACATCCATGAGCGTTTGGGGGAGGATAAATGCACTATAATATGCTTATTTATAATTTCTCATAGCCTCTCATTTCTCACTATACAATGAAGATTTTGAATATATTTACAGGAGAAGACGTCCTCGCTGGAGCTCCCCTTTGAGAAGTTGAAGAAGAAGTTGAAGTCCCCTTTGAGAGGTTGAAGAAGAAGTTGAAGTCCCCAAGCCGTCAAGCTGCTTGCGTTTTATCTAATCATCTTCTCACGTGCACCTCGATAGTGGTGGGGGGTGTCCGCTTTGCGTGTCTAACCACGTCTCCCTTTCACACTTTCTCTTGACACTTCCTCACTTGCCTCCTGACACTGACCCCCTTACCTCTTAACACACTCTTCTCAATAGTTTTACTAGTTATCATCCTCACATACCATACTTTTATTTTATTTTATTTTTTTAAAATAATTGAGTTCTTCTATTCATTATCCATATACCACATATTTAATAAAAAAAAAAATTATGTATGATGTGTAGTTACTAGTGTGAAAATAATAAGTAAAGTTTTTTCTATTCTCAATCCCTTGTTTGTTAAAAACATCAATACCAAAAAAAGTTGAATCTGCAAATTAAGTTTGGACATGTACTTGTGCGTCAGTGGAGATGGTCAAAGATCTTCACTTCCACGAGCAAGTATTAAATACTCCGTCGAATGCATGCTATATGCACAAGAAATTCCGACGTATTTATCATTTCATTATTCTATTGAACAATTCTATAACATATGTATATGGATAATAAGTACTATTAGTTATAAAAAAAAATTTCATAAGAGTAAAGGTGCAAATTGACATAATTATAAATAATACATTATATTTATTTTATAATAAAAATAAATTTATATTCTAACATATCATATTAAATCATATTAATTTATACGTAAATTTGCTTTTGTGATATTTCTACTGAAAATTTTTATTTTTTCTTAGGATAATTATGTGGAATCTTATAAAGATATGGTCGGTCATTCAGAATACCATATCCGAAAAGTCAGATATACGACACGATCCCATTTACAAGAACCGTGTAGTAGGTAATCCAAGAAAACTCCAAAAATAGAATTAAATATGAGATGTATGAGTTTACAACTCATGCCAACCACATCCTTATGAACCACTTACTAGTTAGCACCCAAAGATTCTCTCCTCTACCTAACTACAGATCGTTATCACTTTCACAAGCATTAATCTTGAAATCAACCACCACCGAAGTGTTGCTTTTCAAACAACAAGTAAAGAATGACTCAATTTCTAATCATCTTCAGTGTTTTGATTATAAGAGTACAAAAATTCTGCTTGATGGAGTCCTGTCTCTGCAACCACGTCATGTACCCCCGAGCATTCACCAACACACGAAGTCCCCTCAATTTCCTTCACCATTTGAATGGATGTGTAATATATATAAACACACACGTAGGCAATATTCTTATCTTCATGTGTAAAGAACGGCATTGGTTGAGAATTAATTTTACCTGGAGAGCAGCGGCCAAGCCAATGTGAAAAGAAGCAAACCAGAACTTCTCGTCCCTGAGCATATTCTTCGGCTTCTTTTTCCGGGGAGTGGGGAAGCCGAGGCTAATATTCGGATTATATACATCCTATAAAAAAATTTTATTCATAAGTCTCACACACCACTAACTACTTTTTTTTGTTATTTTTTTTAATTTTTTTCTCTTATCAAATATATAGTATATAGATGATAAGTAAAATAATTTAATTATTTTAAAAATGAATAAAACTAAAAAAAAAAAATTTATAATGTGTGAAACTTATGCATAACAAATCTCCATTCCATAACATCCAAACCCAAATCCCTTGAAATTGAGAAGTTGGGCCCTGGGCTCGTTAACCTATGGTTGAACCTTGCCCATTACAAGATTTATGGATCGAAATTTTATTTTTTATTAAGGAAAATTTTGTATAGAAACTTTTTAGACCTTTCAAAGATTTTCTGTAATATATATATATATATATATATATATTTATATTCGGATTTGAAAAGACTTCTTGAGATATGCTCAGAACTTTTTTTTTTTTTTTCTTTTCTTTCTATTGCATATAATCACTTTTACGTATTCTTTACGCACTCCATTAATGTAATTGATCAAACTAGTTATTTTATATTAAAAAAAATTATGCAACCAATTATATTAGTAAAGTGCACAAAAAATATACAAAAATGACTGTAGATAGAACTTTTATTTTTTTCAAAAGTATACTTAGAAAAAAAAATTGTGAAAGTTAATTTTATTTTTTATTATCATAAGATTTAAGACAAACAATGAGGTGAAGATTTTGTGTTTGAAAGATGTTTGTACTCAAGCCGAAAAAAAAATCTAAAAAAAATTGTGAAACGTTTTTGAATTCATTCGTGGCACATTTGATTGTGTGGCGAAAACACTCGTTCATATCCCTCTGATCATATTCAGCATTGTGCTAAAAGTTATCTTAAGAGAGAGATTCATATAATTGTCCTTTACTATTCGTCCAAGCTCAACGTGAGAGAAAATAACCAAACAAGTATAACTTCCCATTTCAGCTAACAAAAAGGAAGAGTACTTTGACAATTAAATCGTAGACAATTGTCCAAAAAGAGAAAGAAGAATGCTTTCAAGATGTTAGTTTTCCAGATAAGCAGAGTGAAAGATTTTCCCTGATAACAACTGCAGTGTTGTCGGCAGATTGGCAAGTTTGTTGTCGGTAATTTGAATCATGATGATGAGACAACGGCATTTCATCTTGCACCTCATCCTCCATATCAATAACTATGTTGTGCAGTATGCAACAAGCAAGAATGATCCTTGGTAACCTATGCTTATCAGGCTTCCACATTACTCCTTGAATTATCTTCCACATCTCCTTCAACCTAGCCAACGCTCTCTGCGCCACCATTCGAGTTGCAAAGTGCCTCTTGTTAAACTCAGACTGAAAATCTAGGAGGCCTCTTCCTTGATAAGGAGTAAGAAGCCATGGCAAAAGGGGAAACCCTGCATCTCCTATTATATATTCCCTTAACTCTTTTCCTTGAGAAAGCTCCACTTTCTTTCCATTCAACCTCTTACCTTCTTCAGAAAGTTTGAAGAAACCTGAGCTTCGGAGCACAAGGTCATCACTCAAGCTTCCTGGCCACCCGGTAATTATGTCACGGAATCTCATTTCTGGGTCCACAACTGCCTGCAAGATCATGCTGCAGTTTTTCTCATGATCAAGCCAAATGTCATCAGTTGAGTCCATTGTAGGCAGAGTCATCATGATGTGTGTGATGTCTATTGCACCACAACAATTTGGAAGGCCCCGGATTTTCTGGAACTTCGATTTTAACTCCTCCATCTCTGCTTCTGTTGAAGGCCAACAGAGATGGTGAATCCCTCTTTCTTCTATTGCTTCAACAAACCTCCAGGTTATTTGGGAAACTGTGGATTGGTTCATCCCAAATGACTCACCAACACTTGACAGTGATTCGCCAGAGCTAAGTCTCCTGAGTGCAACAGCCACTTGGTCATTTAAAGACAAAGGCTTGCCATTTATACCATTGAAGTTGGAAGGCCTAGCCATCATATTGTCCCTCACAAGGGAACAAATATAGTTGAATGTCTTCCTTGAGATTTTGAAAACAGATTCAAATTTGTTTGGATTCTTTGACTGAGATAAAGGTCCTGAAAAGTGGCAAAATTGGAACATACTCACTCAAGGATGTGGACATGGAGAAACCGAACATTAAGAAACAAAAAAGATAACATCTAGCTACGACAAACCAGACAACATAAATTTAAAGTGGACCATTTTTTTTCTTAGCAAAAGCGAATGGTGGATTATTTAGTCTAAACTGTATTCCCATATACAAGCAAAACCAACAAAAGATGGTTATATTCTTAAACATGGAAAACAAGAATTATATCCCAATAGAATGGAGAAGAATGAGTGGCTCAGACCTTACTGTATTCCATTTTCTATATACTGATGTTAGTCCATGGACTGAACCGCATACTACAAAGTTTCTTTTTTTGGCAGGTTTCAGCCACGTACAACAAAATCAGTTTCATCAACGTAATGCTACTATAAAATCCTTTGCTCCAATCACTGGAAACCAACACTTCCCGGTATAACAAACATACTTTCTGCTGTCATTCCATGTGTTTCTCTCAAGCACCTCCTGAATCTCTGAATATTTCATTTTCTTGATCTTACAAAAGTGATCTTACAAATTGATGTGCCTTGATATGAAACACTAGATTTACTTTACAATAAAAAGAGTTTTATAATATGACATCACATATCAAGCCACATCAGTTAGTAAGTTCACTCTTATACAATCTTTGTGTAGACCAAAGATTTCTCTTCTTGATATACAGTATATTAATATCTCTGAGATATCTAAAAACTTATATGCCTCGCTGTCTTACAAGAAACACAGGTCCTCTATAACTAAGTAGGTTTACTTATGTTTCTGCCTCATGATCAAGCTGAAGTATAAACGTGTTTCCTACAAGGAATCCCCCAGTTGGTATACGTGATCTAATGGCCATTAGGGAGAGTTTTTGTTTGTGAAAAGAAGAAGCCCCCTCATATTAATTACGAAAATCCATGGAACATGATTTCACTCAAGTTCCCCCAGAGTTTCTGGAATATAGAGACAAAATTCTGAAGCATGCCCAGTTTAGTTCTTATTTTGTTTATAACATATCAACTATGTAATCCTAAACACTTTCTAAACATAATTATCAGGAACAGTACAGAAAGCAAGCTATAAAATTAATTAGAAAAAGAATAATGATGGGCCTATATGTGCATTTTGGATTCCCATGATGAACTCCGACATTTATCCCCACTTCATTAATATATTTGACATATAAGAAGAAAAATTAAGAAACGTCCTTCTTTTAGTTTTTTCAAGCACACAACAACTGCCTAATCTTGTTGGAAGTGTACGGCTAGAAACTTTTAAATGGAGAACTGAAACAAGACAGACAACAGTGCCTGGAAGTGTCCCAAATTCCTTCTGAACATCCAGGTTATACACAGCAGCAGTTTCATGGCTCTTTGATAAACAGACATAAGAGATAGAACAAAATTTTTTTAAGCTTGCTGCTAGTTAGTAATGTTTTTTTTTTATTAAGTGCTGCTAGTTAGTAATGTTACCTTCTGAGAATGAGTCTATTTCTAAAAGGAAGTGATCCATGGTTGTTTCAAATCTTAAGTAAAAGGAAAATGTTTGTCGATCTCTACAATTACGATGATTGTTAAATATTTGAAAGGGGAGATGTTTTTTAGACACGGAAAAGATCTCCTTAGGTATTAAATCCATAGCAAGAATTTCCAATTAGATTCTAAACACGAATATACTCCGGGAATAAAATCCATTGCTTGATATAGATTGAAAAACTTACAATGGACCATCAACTCATAGATAAGAGTGTCAAAACATACTGTAATAAGTAGAACAAATTAGATAACTACATCCTCTAGAGAACATAATCTTGACATCAACGGGGTACTGTTTTCTTCTATTCATTGTATTTTGTGAAAGGAGCAACAAATGAAAAACTAGGTTCTCAATCACTCTTCCCTTACCATATTTCTGCCCAAGTCATTGGGCCTTGGAAGTGTTTTGTGAAGTGGTTCATTTTTCCATTCAATCATTCCCATTATCAATTTCAGCTATCTTCTATTTCTATAGACATTTAAAGAGGTTTTTCTGAATGATAAATCATAATGTTGGCTTTAATCTTCCAGAAATATATTAAATCAAGAAAACAGCAGAGATAATTGTAATGATCCCCCTTCCCAACATAATAGAATACCAATCTCCGTCATGGAAACCCACTGGAAGAAGAAGCTTATATGCATACCATATGACTCCTACATAATGACTTGGAAACCAAACGAGGGGCAATGAAGCATGGCAGATATGCTGTTCTGTATGCACGTGATTTTTAGTTATTAAGTCACAGTATGTAGAATTCAATAGATAACCTATCAATAGTGCACTTTTCTTTCTTTGTTCATTTACCCGGTTACCTGGGGAAAGAAATAGTAGTATAATGAAGAGGAGAAGCCTGAAAGATTATGGTAGATGCACTTACGAGAACATAAGAAACAAATTGAATAGCACAAACATAAATATATATATATATAAATATATATATATATATATAAGAAACTGCAGTGAACTCTTTTGTACAAAATATTATTGGGTTGCAACATAAAGACAAGAAACCAATTTATTTCTTACAAACTGGATTTTTCTCAAGTCTTAATGTTTTTATGGATACAAAGAAAACCAACTTACCTATCCTTTGCAGCACCATATCATCAGGCCACTAAGAGAAACATCATTGTATGGAATCTACAGAAGCTTAACAACAGACACAAATCAAGAAATAAAAGTCTTTCATGGTTTACTGTTGCCATACATACCAGTAAGTTATGATCAAAGTCATAATGTGGCACAACTAGAATATTGGAATGAAAGAATACATGTACAAATCAATCCAATTATTAGAACTGGAATCGACCCATGACCTTAAATTTCACCAAGAGCCAGGGAAACCTAACTAATCCCCTCCTCATCATCATGCCAGGTATGCAGCAAGGTAAGCAATATTAATGTGGAATTCAAATCCACACAAATCAATCAAAAGAAGATAAGCAAGAAATACAAGCTAAAAGATTGTAATAATACATTCCAGTTTGCAGTTTTCATTATTCATGCTTTAAAAAACAAAAACAAAACAATAAAAAGGGTGAGTGAATGTAGACATCGAAAATTTCAATCCAATATTTGAAAACTGCATTGACCCATGACTTCAAATTTCACCAAAGGCTAAGAAATCCCAACTGATGCCCTCGTAAGCGGCAAACGAGACATGACCACTAGCACCAATCTCAATGCATAATATCCACAAAACTCAAAAAATCGAACCAACCAACAAGCAAGCAAAATATGCAAATGCATAATACAAAACTGAGGAATATATTGTACCAGTAATCCTCTGGGAGAAGTCGTCCCACCAATCCAAGGGCTGGGGTTGGGAGCGGAGCAAAGCAGCCAAGACATTTTGGTCAACTTTTTTCTCTGCCCTCTTCTTCCTCTTGAACCCTCTAATGGGTCCCATTGAATACTGAAAACAAGACCCATTAGAGTCAACCAAGAAAATCAAACAAAGAAGGAGAATTTACGAAAAACAATATCAACCAATTAATCATGAGCCAGATTTGAAGCCAATGAATGAAAAAGATGACAAGCAAGAGGAACATACATATGAAAGAAGATTGGGTCTAGAAGATGTACGCGCGCTATGTTGAAGAGCACACGAGAGGGTGTGTATTTCAGGGAAGTGCTGCTTTTCTTTGGCGAATTCAAAGCATGCAATAGTAACAGAGTCGTGAGGAATATACTTGAGCAAGAGATACGGGAAAAGGTTTGGACGGGAACCAAAGAAGTTGCAAGTGACGCGGGCTGATATATATATTTGTTATGTAAAGACAATGCACAAGAGAAGAGAGAAAATAGAGGTTCTGGACATGGATGACTCCCCTACCTTCTGTCTTTGTTCTCGAGTCTATACACATAATGACATATACATAAATTATATATTATGTGCGCCTATATATATATATATATATATCTGCATATCTCTATATAATGAAATCCCAAAGACAACGGATTTTCAATTCGTGCATGTCATACATAATTTTCAAAATCCCACAAGATCAATATCCTAATGCTCGTAAACTCGTGAAAATTACTACTAGTTTTAATTTTTAACACCCATTTGCTATGCTTTTTCTAATTATGTTATTGGCCTCAAAATAATTCCTGGCCAATTAGAATCTCAGTCCAATGTGATATATGAATCTTAAATAGTTTTTTTTTATAGGTATTATCTAAATAATATACCAAACAAACACTGTTCACAGAGGTTTGCTTTTTATTTTTTATTTTATTTACAACAATCATATCATAGCTCCATGTTCTAAAAATAAACGAGAACGATACTTTGAAAGGTTTGAATCCTGAAGGTTCCCTTTTTCGGTAGAAATTCATCCATTTGCTAAGAGAAAATAAAGGATTTAGGAATTTGGTTCTTAATATTTATTTAGAAAACCACAATCCTTGTCAAAATTGTTGTGCTTGAATTGGGAAGCAAATAAGAGAATTCGGAGTGAGCAATTAAAAAACGCAACGCATTAGTTCTTCTTGTGGATTCGGAATTGAATTCCATATCCATCATTGGACTTTTCATAAATGGGTTATAAATTTTTTACTACGGGCCGTAAAACCCAACCAATCTAATGGGCTCAGGCCTATATAACTAGTCA
The DNA here is from genome assembly GCF_001411555.2 of Juglans regia. Taxonomy (NCBI): domain Eukaryota; kingdom Viridiplantae; phylum Streptophyta; class Magnoliopsida; order Fagales; family Juglandaceae; genus Juglans; species Juglans regia. The sequence goes on along the minus strand of NC_049912.1, from coordinate 29,883,063 downwards.
ACAACAGCCTAGTTGGGCGTAGGCCCCTTTAAAACGTTCAAAACCCTCGAAGTTCAATCCAATTCTTAAGACGAAGATTACACTGAATCTTTGATGCACCCATTATGACTCGAGGGATGAAATGAATGACAATTTTATAAATAGTAATAAGAATAAGATAGTTAGTAAATAGCAATACGATAGTTTGAGTTTTAGAGCATCTTAATAGATTTTGTAAAACCTATTTTTATGTAAAATTTGAAGAAAAGTGGCTCAAAAATGCTTCCAATGGATCATTTATTTTCAAATATATTTTACATTTTACTACAGTGTTCAGTTACATTTAGTATGAACTATTTACAAATATAAAAATATTTTATTTATTTATTCTCTTTTCATGTACTTTATCTTCCACAATAATTTATCTCTCCTTGTATTTTTTTTCCAACAAATTATTAAATAATGTAATATAAAGAAAAAATAGATAAACTAATATATGATATATTGTAAAAATCAGTATGTAAAATAGAAAAAGTAGATTTTGGTGATGTTTTTTAAAAGATAAGATACATAAACCATTGAGAGTACTCTAGTATTTTTGTAGTTTTGAAAAAAGAGAGAAAAAGTTAAATAAAAAATATTATAAAATTAAAATATTGTTAAAATATTATTTTATAATGTTATTTTTATTAGAGATTTGAAAAGTCGAATTATTTTTTATTTAAAATTTTAGAAAAGTTGTAATAATTATTTTGAAAAAATTGTAATGATTTTAAAAATTTTATATATAAATTATATTTAAAAATAAAATGAGATTGAGATGAAAGCTATTTCCAAACAAGAAAATAAAAGTGTTTTAAGACAGCTCACTCTCTCTCTCTCTCTCTCATATGCAATACAATTCATTAAGCTGTACTCCATATTCTGTCACACCCTCAATACTTGAATCGCTGTAAGTTGAGTACTCACAAATCTTTAATCCTTCTTGATCCACATCCGATCAACTGCATCAACACCGTAGATGCCTTCATCCTCCCACTGGGAAGTCGGTCGTGTTCCACAGTCGGAATTCCTGAATCTGCTGATCCATTATCAATCTTCGAACACTTTTCCAAGCTAGACTTTGAAAGTGATGAAGAAACCTCTTCTGCACTCGGCTTAGTTTCACCACTCCCTTCCATCTCTTCGATATCTTTCCCTCTAGGCCTCCCCTTGTGAACCTCAGTCTGTGTTGCTGCGTTAGCAGCTTTTTCAGCGAACTCTGCAGCAGTTTTGGCCTTGTAAACTTGATATTCACGAAGGTCTTCACATGAACTCCAGGACTGATTCTTTTTCCTGAGAATGGCCGGGACATTGGAATCTACACTGGAACTGTTTGTTTCTGTGGAAATGTTTGACGTTGATGATGATGATGATGCCCTTTCATAGGATCGAAAGCTCAAACAGGTTTCTAAGAGTTGTGAACCTTTGAGAATGTATTCATGGCCGTGACACGGGTATATGAATTCGTTCTTGGATAAGTCTTGCCACACAAATCCATTTCTGTAGCTCCTGAAACGAAAATGAATTCAATCTTATGCTTCGGTCATCAGCGACAGGTCTTTGTTTTAGCTAAAAACTTGTAGTTTTCTTTCTTCCGCTACATTTTCTAGAAACCAACCAGGATTTAGAGAGAGAAAAATGTGCAAGGAATACAAGCAAAATTACCGTTTTGAAGACCAAGAATACAATTTGTCCATGTCCTGTCCTCGAAGAAAATTTAGTCTGTTCATCACATCTGAGCAATGGGCAAAGTCAATAATACAAGAAGAAGATCGTTCGTGCGAGCGTGTAGTTTAGCAGTGAGTGAGGACTTTGATGTTTTACTTCAATCTTTGGAATATTTACCTTGGAGATAAAGCCCTTTGGGTGAAGAGATCAGAGGCACCTCCATGAAGTGAGGATGCTCAAGTTGGCCATTCCGGGAGAGGTAGTAAATGACGGGAACTTTTTGCACGGTATTCTTAGGCTTTGGCTCGAACCAAATCTTGGTTCTCTCAGGGCTACTCTCTCTATCTGGCCATTGTTGCCTTGGCATGCATAGCACTGTTGTTCGTCTTATATCAACAGCCATTATATATAGCTAAAAAGTGAAGAAAAACTATTCAAGTTTGATTGCTCTTAAAGTCGTTGGTTTCTAGAGGTTAATATTTCCAGGCAGGCAGGCATAGCAAAAGTGAGGTGCAACTCATGTGCAAGAGATTTGTTGTTGGAGGACGTCCGAGTGGAGTGTGATGTTCGTATATTTATAAGGGCTTGGCTTGGGAAATGATAAAAGCGTGGAGCATGGTGAGCATGCAGTCAGACGTATATAGGTGCAAATGGACAAAGTGCTGCTATACAACAACAAGAAGGAAATAACCGGTGAATCTTTTGCCCATAAACTATTGTCAATGCCGAAATCTTATCACAAGTAGCCAATCTTGAGCTGTTTAATTACTTTATCATATTAATTTACAAACAAAATCTGTGGAGGATTTCGTGAGACGTTTGGGGGTGGCAGTGTAGTGCCAAATGCCGACATTTTCCTCAATCCATTACTAGCAAGCAAGCAAGCAAGCTCACGGGCCAAAGTGAGACGTTCTCAAACAAAACTTCCATTTTCAATGCTCCCCAAGTCAAACCCATTCCCGTGAAACAAGGACCCTCAAAAACTGAAAATGAAATTTGACAATTCCTCCCGAGCTTACAATTTCCTAACCTAAACCAAGGAAGCCGACGGATCTAACCACTGTGAGTGGGGGATTCTGACTCCGGACAAGACCTTTTAGGCTCGTTTGTTTTTAGAGATGAGATGAGATGAGATGAGATGAGTTGAGATTAAAGTTAAAAAGTTGAATAAAATATTATTAAAATATAATTTTTTAATATTATTATTGTTTTGAGATTTGAAAAAGTTGAATTATTTATTTTATTTTGTGTGGGAATTTAAAAAAGTTATAATGATGAGGTGAGATGTTTTTGAAAAACAAACAAGGCCAAATAACTAGTATGTATTGTTGTATTTTCCTAGTTTAAACAGCTACTGATGTGACTGTACTTACTAACTATTAGATTTTCTTTCTTCTTAGTAAAAATTGATTTAAGAGCTATCACACGCTATAACATCTGTAAGGTTAGAATGATGGTATAGTTTCAAACATTTTCTGAAGTTTATCATCACCTCGTTGCTGTTTCCGGAGACAGAAGAAAACAGCAGCAGCCAGCAGGCTTCTACGCCATTACAATGTTGATAATCTTCAGTCGTTCTAATGACGACAAATTAGTTGTCATTGACCTTAATCAAACACAAGGATAAGATCCACATCTATTATATGCATATCTGTAGGATATAGTATAACATGGTTCCCTGATAAACAAGAAAGAAATACAGGGCTATTTCATTCTTTCAACTCTTCCCAGAAAAGTAAGTTCGATCAAAATTAGGAATATCCACCTGTAACAGCAACCACCAGCGATTGTTCAGGCCATTCCGGCAAAATAAAATGAAAAGAAAAAACTCTTTCACCTATCTATTCGCCATGACTACTAAACAAAGCCGGAGATTGTTATGCATGCTTAGCTTGCCTCAGAATTTGTTGGATCAGCATTTTGTTTCTTTGGACAAGCTGATGATAGATGGCCCTTTTCACCACACTCATAGCATGTCCTCCTCCTAATCTTACCGCTGGTAGCACTAGATCCAGCACTCTCCAGATTCTCAGTCTCTTGCCTTGCAGGCGCTGATCTTGTATCAGTTGAGTCAGCCCCCGCTCCTTTCTTAGGAACTGCACAACTTATCTTCACAGGTCTCCCGCATACAATCTGCTGATCCAACTTTAATGCCATCGTGAGTGACATACTATCAGAGAAATCGACATGGGCATAGCCACGAAATTCCCCCGTTTCCTTGTCCGCACCAAAACGTATAGATGATATGTTGCAGTCTGACAAAAGCTTCCTAAGATCATCCTCAGTTACATCCCATGGCAAATTCCCAACATAGATTCTGTTGTAGCCCTCCACTATTTCTGGGGAAAAATGAGATGCTTTATTGGCTCTAGTTACCTTGTATGGCTGGATTTTCAGATACAGTCCACCCCTGAGACATTTTAAAAGCTGCGTAAGCATGATGTGGGAATTGAGGTTTTTTTTTTCCTTTTTTTTTTTTTTTGGGGTTGGGATAGCATAATTAAAGAGAACTTTTGTGTACATGCTACTCACATGTCGGACCCATCAAGGGCCAAGGCTCGTTTAGCTGCAGCTTCGGTCTGTAAGGAATTATATAACAGCAAGATCAAGAGAACTAGGAATTAGGAAACGAACTCTGTTCAGCTGTTAAATGTGCATATGCCATTCTACACGAAATTTGTCCTAGCGCTCTTACTTTTAACACTTTAGTTGAAAATAACCAAAAATCCATTTGATCCATGTATGCCGCATGCCTAAGGTAGGAGTGAGCCTACATTTCAAGACATGCTTTTAACACCTTATATGAGTCGCATACAATAGAAGTGTGTGAAAGGATTCACACAAGGCATGGGCATTGGGTGTCAACCTTGAACCACAAATCCACCTAAGTAATACACCTTTATGCCTTTTAACATGCAAGAAACGAAGGGAATGGAATTAATTCGCATTGAGACCCTTCTAATTCATATAAGAAAAGAAGCCACCTTCAACTAAGCATAGATATGAGGTGAATCCAGACATGCCTCTCAAAACTATGCCCAAAAAATGTTTATCTCAAAAGTCAAAATCAAAGCAACCAGTTAGGTAATTGCATCGAGCACAAGATGTACATGTAACAGTTTTGATTTTCTTCCTTCCCTTTTCTATCATCCAAAAACCCTCGGTTTCCTAAATCCAAGGCCTAAGTGGATATGTTTTTTCCTGTTGTCTACAGGGCCTTTGATGGATACAGAGGGATGATATTTGAGCACAATCATTCGGAGAGAGAAGAGTGAATCTTTTAGATAGAGATTGAGTGATCTAGGTCTCTAAGATTGACAAGCTTGTAATGAACTAGCTGATTAGATATAGGAGTGGGCCTATCGTGTTAATTGGGCATTGCACATGATGGTGTTCAGATGAAAGTGTGGGGGTGGCTGTGTGGCATTGATGTTGGATTTTGTGCTTAGGCGTTTTGGGGCTATGGTGGAAGCAGCTATATGAGGAAGTGATTTGATAGCGTTGTTAGGGCTGTAGGAGGTGTAATGGCTGGCGGTTTGGACCATGGGTCAGGGCAGTTGAGGGGAGGGAAGGTTAGAGAGAAGCCTCTCTCTAGCTCTTCGATTTCCAAACAAATGAGGTTGACAGACATATTTTCAACTTTTTGTCTTCTAAAAATTGTCTTCGAGTTTTCTTCTTTCCAAACAAATTTCGTTACCAAAATCATTAGGAAACAATTGTATCTTTTTTTTGTTCTAAAAAATAAAATAAAATAAATCCAACAGGCCTTAGATCTCATGATGTGGATAAATTATGTGCTTGGCTGGCCCATTTGTTTTTTCAAATATACCAATGCAACATTCGCCAGGAGTCTATAGCAACCAATCCCTAACTCATGAGGAAGTGAAATGAAACATCAATTATAAGTTATACTAGTCATTGATTATAATATCTCAGGAAGAGTGGATTATTTGTTTTGGATTGGCGTTCTTATGCAAGAAAGCTTGTGAATCAGTGGATCATCTATTATTACATTGTGATGTGACCAGTTTGTTAAGGTATGAAGTGTTCACTAGGTGTGGTATGGCTTGGGTGATGCCTAGGAGGGTGGTGGACCTTTTTGCTTGCTGGAGAGGTTTAAGGGGTAATGTGCAAATAGCCGCTGTTTGGAATATGATACATTTATGCCTTATGTGGTGTATTTGGGTTGAGAGGAATGCTAGATGCTTTGAAGATAAGTAACACTCAATGGATGAACTTAGATGTTTTTTCTTTAATTCCTTATTTCAATGGGCTTTGGCTATTGTATTTAATGGAACTAGTGTCCATGATTTTTTTGTGTCTATTTCTAGTTCCTGACATGTAATAGGTTCAGTTTTTTTATACTTCCTGTATACTTGGCTTTGCCTTGTTACTTGTCTCAATAAAACTTTTATTCATAAAAAAATATATATACAAACTTCCCACCCTATACGATCAAGATATGGAAGACATCTACATAATCACTTACCTTGAAACTAATAATGGAAATTCCTCTGAATTTCCCAGTTTCAGGAAACTTCATACAATCAATTTCAGTTATTGTACCGCAGCCTTCAAAATAGCTACGGATATCATCCTCAGTCGAGTAATATGGAATACCTCCAACATAGACTTTTGGAGTGACCTCCTCGTGTGCTTGACTGTTAAAGAAGAAGAAAAGAGAAAAAGACACATCTATAATCTTTCAAAAAATACAAAATCATATAAAAAGAAAGATGTAAACAGGGATATAGTAACCGCGAGACAGGTATCAAGCTCACCGTGTTGCAAGAACTGTAAGTAAATTTATGTATGCCCCTCACATGAAAATGAACAGAAAATCTATTTATTTGTTGGAAAATGTAGAAAGTTTAGCCAGTGTCCATGCCAGTTTTGCATGAATTCGCAGTATCAAATCAAGTTTGTCTAAAAAAAAAAAACCAAGCTTGTCTCTCCAATCATTCTAAAAGCACCACATTTTGAGTAGAAATAGCAATATAAACACACCTGTGACTTGATATATAGCTTCCTGAAGCAACTCAAGCACTTCCAAAACCGCAATTCAACAATACCACAACCAAAATCCGAAAATAACTAAATTAAAAACAAAAACTAAAATTAAGCAAATGGGTATATCCTCAAATTACCTATCGCCGTTACTATTTGTATCTGTGACTCGTTGCGCTTCACTTCCAAGCTCAGCACCTTTGTTCTCTTCCTCATTCTTAGCACTCTTCGTCTTCGTCTTCTTTTTCTTTTTCTTCTTCTTCTTATTCTTCGATTGCTTGGCCTCCTTCACATCTCCATCTTTTACTTCCTCCACCTCCTCTCTCTTCCTCTTCTCCTTCTTCTTATTCTTCTTCTCACCTAAACCCTCTGACCCACCTTCCTTCTCTTCCTCATTGTCCTTATTCTCTTCCGAGTTACCAATGCTACTGCTGCTGCTGCTCCTTTTCACAGCTTCGGTTCCCTGCAAAGGAAGGGTTTTTCTGCGTTTCTCTCGCTTCGATAATCTAGGTCTCTGGCTCGCCGAGTCCAGAAGCTCTTTGAGAGACACTTGTGGCTGTGTATTCGGGCCTAATTCTAACCGGGCATCGCTGTGCGGGTCGGTTAAGGCCACGGATTTTGCTAGGGACTCGGTTAATTCGGCTCTTAGTTTCTGCTTCAGCTTCTTGTTCGATAAAACCATCCTCCCAATACTACCAAGTACCAACAATGGCGGCTTGCGCTAACACAGTTTGGGTTTCAACTTTTTCTTTCCCTTTGTTCCACAGTAGTCGTGAAACGCCCCGTTTCTCCAAACTGCGTCGTTTTCATCATGAAATTTGCGTTTGTGCCCCTTAAAGAAAAATGATATTCCTAAACATTTTAATCGTCACTCTTAAAATGTTCTCTTAACTAATAACAATAATAAAAAATTAATATTTGGTTTTTACTTATCGAAAGTCACTATTTGATGTCACATTAAATATCTATGATAAAATATATATATTTATAAATAATATTCTCCTCATATTAATGCTCAACGAAAATATAAAATTGAAAATTATAAAAAATGAACGAAAGAAATGAAGCTAGACAAGTTTTATCTTATATTTTTTTAGGCCCAAAGTCAAGAGAAAAAAAACTACCATGAATGCGATATAAAAAGAGAAATACTTTAGTTATAAAAAATTTGATAAAAAATAAATTTATAAATTAACGTGATTTAATGTGGTATATTAGATTGTAAAATTATTTTTATTATAAAATAAATTTAATTTATTATATCAATACGTAAATTTATAGATTTATATTTATGAACTTTTTGCACTAAGGTGATTGATGAAAATTTTCTTCCCGACCCGCATCTATGAGTGGGTGATCAGCACACATTAATGATAGTTCCCAAAAAAAGAAGAAAAACTCTACTTGCACTCGGGGTTAGGAACCATCTGCGTACACGTCCATCCACGTGTAAAAATGAAACGGGGCGTTTCATTCAAATTTGGATATCTCTCTTCTTCTTTTTATCTTCTTCGCATTTTCATCTCATATACTTCTCATCTTCATCTTCTCATCTGAAATGCAGCACTCGCTTTCGTATACCCACATATTCAGCTTCGAAAGCAAGCTTCACCATAGACGACCACGAAGATGAGTTTTTTTTATTGATTTGTTGAGTGGGTATTTGTTTGGGATTTTCCAATCTTTTACGAAATGTGGGATTTGACTTTGAAGCCAAAATGGTTTGTTGGGTTTGGCCATGATGAGCAAATTATGATGCCTGTGAGGTTTGTGTTTGGATGGGCTATGATGGGTTTCGACTTCGAGGGATGTTGCTTCTGATGAAGATGAAATTAGGTTTTGGGGTTGTCTCATTCATGATATGTCTTCAAGAATTTCAATGGTTCTTTGATTTTCATGAAGGAAATATTTGATTTTTAATAGCCAATTTGTCAATGGTAGTTTATGGGTTTTGATATTCTCGTTTGACTGCTGAGTGATTGTAGAAAAAGATAAAAGAACGAAAAGTGGAGAGGAATGGAGGCATTGGTGTTCTTGGGTCCTAAACAACAAATGCTTCCAACTTTTTTTCTTTATTTTTTTATTTTTTATATAAATAATATCAGCCACGTTAGACGATTCCTCAAAAGGTATCCAAACCGGTACGGTAGCAGAATTGTGAAGATGACTGATCTTGTACAAAAAGATGGAGGAAGCAGGTGAGAGTTGGGTGTTGAGGGAAGCCAAGAAGCCATTGAATGCGGCGGCGCATCCAATTAACGTGCACGTGAGGCTCATTCATCAATGACGTGGATGTTTCGATGGCATGTGATTTGATGATGGGATGCATGCGTGGTGATAATAGACGGAAAAAAGAACAAGATCATTTACCTCCTACAACCAAATTGAAGGGAAATAAATGGAAAAAAGAAAGGTGAATTTGATGTACAAAGGGAGTGAGGTGTGACCAACGAGCAGCGTGATGCCAAACTATAGGGGTGGGGGGCGACAGCATTGAAGGGGAGGGGGAGGCAGGCAGCTAGCGGCAAAATGCTTGAAGAGAAGGCCGGTGGAGCACTTTACGTTGGAGTGCGTTCCTAAAATCCTAAATGCATGCCAAAGATCACAACATTGATCATGGCAGTCCATTCTCATTTCATTTAAACAAAAGATGCAAGAGTCTTTAAATTGTGCATGTATTGTTTTCTATATACATTTAGACTGAATAACTCTTTTGTCATTTTTGTGTGATTTCTATATTATATTTCTACTCGTCAGTCATTATTTACTATTTTACACTCTACATCTTACACTTTATGAAAAATACTCATATATCCTATAAAAAAAAAATTATAAGTATGAAGTACGAAAATGAATGTTGGCTAACGAGTATAATTCTTCTTTCCACAAAATATGATCAGCACCAAATTTGACTTTGTCCAAGGAGATCAATCACAAGCAAAAAGCTGCTCAATTAAATATGGTTCCAAAACTCTGTGAAAAAATAAAGAAAAAATTATTCCAAAATAAAGAATGCATTAACGCACCGATTTAACCAAACTGCATACAACTAAAAGCTCACCCACCCATAAGTATAAATGAAACAACAGCAAGAACACCTACAACATTAAGTACTTTCCCCAGCATCCAATCTTTACTGTTCTCGCCGCTATATCGATCTAGAGATAGGGACTTAAATCTCAAGTAACAAAAACAAGGGACAATATGCCTAAAATTCACTGCTGGGGAGTGGCTGGTGTGTTGGCTCGCCAATAAAGATGTTGTCATAGACAATGGCTGCAATAGCGGCACCAGCCATTGGGCCAAGCCAGTACACCCAGTGGTTAGTCCATGTCCAGCTAACCACAGCGGGGCCGAAAGAGACTGCCGGGTTCATGGATGCACCATCAAAGGCACCTCCGGCCAATATGTTGGCACCCACAATGAATCCAATTGCAATAGGTGCAACTATGCCTACATTCCCCTTCCTTGGATCCACCGCTGTGGCATACACAGTGTAAACAAGGCCAAAGGTCATCACAATCTCCAAAATCACTGCATTCCATACACTCACGTTGGATGATAGGGAGAATGCCGATGTTTCCTGCAGTGGGCAAGCAAAAAAATTCAAAAATCAGACATGAAATTCTCATTGTACTTTAATTCAAAAGTGCAATGTAGTTAATGGCTTCAAAACCAGGGCAAGAGTCAAGACTGAAGACTGAAATGAAGGAAACTCCCTCATAATGCATGTACTTGCATATAATATTTACTGTATATATATATATATCATTTCTCATTAGCCAGTTCTTACGTACCATTCCACCAGTGGCAAACTTAAGGAGCCAACAAGCGACAACTGAACCTAGCAACTGTGCAATCCAATACAAGATGCTCCTAAAGAAAGTAATGTTTCCACCAATAAAAGCACCAAAAGTGACAGCAGGGTTTACATGCCCCCCAGAAATGTTTGCACCAACCGAAACCGCCACAAAAAGCGCAAATGCATGCGCCAATGCCGCAGCTACAAGACCAGATGGTGTCGGTGACCCATTATCAGTAAGCTTGTCTGTCAAAACAGCCACCAATCAGTCATTGCCAATCACAAGCAATTAACACTTTTTCTTTTGAAGCTCATTCAATTCCGTTTACAACCAAATCACTTTGTTTAGATTCTGAAAATTTATTTCAAGAATTAAAACCCATAAAAAAGATGATAAGATGGATCAATAGTTTGATACTCTGCAAAAACAAAAAGATGGGTCAAGGGAATGAATGGTGATATCTTACTGAAAGCCATGCCAGAGCCTTCCCCTGCAAAAACAAAAATAATCATAGAGAAGAACTCGGCAAATGCGGCCTTGATCGCGTCGGGGTGGCTTGCCTCTCCAGGCGCACCAATTGCAATTCTAGTGATCGGCATTTTCTTCAAAAACTTTTAGCTCTTGAGCTTGAGAGCAGTCTCTTTTGTGTACTTTTTCCAAGTACTTGGGCTGTCTGTAGCCTATAGATATACTAGTGTTTCACTGCCAATTTTCTTTATATACCTAAAATAACGGCTAGGGAACCGGTCTAAGCTGTTCCCGGTAAAGACACTCACTGCTCTGTACTAGAACAGGAGTAGGAGTAGGGGGTTTTGCCGACCGAGTCCCGGTGTTAATTTCCACGTGTGTGGTGGCGATGGAATTTAGCTACGGCTGAATCGGCGGTGGATCACCGACCTAAGACCGGCGTGCAGGATGGATGGCGAGTCTTTCGATTGGGACGAACGGACCGTTGAATATATCAAACTAGAGTTTTTCATTTTAAATTAAAAAGGCTATGCATCAGTCCATTTGATATCACTAACAGTAATGCTGAGTTGCATCAGTAACATTAAAATCGTCAAAATTATACATAAGACCTCTTAACACTTGTACTAATCTGCCCATTATATCATGTCACTATTCTCAAGAGTAATATTAAATGCATGTTTATCCAGTATTACAGTAATTCTCTGTATAATTTTATATTCTATAATTCAAATAATATTTGTTGATATGACACGTTATAAATGACTGTCAATTTTAAGTAGCTGGACATAATAAATTATTTAAAATATACCATATTCGTAAGAGCTACTGTGAATAATTAAGTTTTCAGAGATGAGATGAGATGAGATGAGATGAGTTGAGATTAAAGTTAAAAAGTTGAATAAAATATTGTTAGAATATATTTTTTAATATTATTGTTGTTTTGAGATTTGAAAAAGTTGAATTGTTTATTTTATTTTGTGTGAGAATTTGAGAAAGTTGTAATGATGAGGTGAGATGAGATGAGATGAAGATGAGATGTTTTTGGAAAACAAACAAGGCCAAATTTAAGGTAGAGAAAATGGTTAAATGTTTTATCTATATTAATTTTAGGATTATATTATTTTTTTTTTAGTAATGTTAAATATGTTATGTAAGTTCTACGTATTTATTTTAAGAAAGAAAAAAAATTTATTATTAAGAAATTAATTTTTTATATAAATTTTATATTTATTTATTTATTTTAAAATAAATACATAGGACTTGAGCTATCATTTCTATTTTTTTTTAATTTTGGGCCAAGCGGGAGTGGAAGTCACATATGGTAAGCCCAACCAGTCTGGTGAAGCCCACTGAAAGGCCTCCCACTCATTAAACTACGAATTATCCACTGCTATCCAATAGGAAGAAAATAAAAGCACAAAAAAGAAGAGGGGGAAACGCACGTCCCCACATGACACAACCTCCTAGCCAAAACAAAAGGCCGAACTACACTAACCGATAGCCACATAATTATGAGAAGCTAGATCCCGCTTTCTCACTGTCAAAAATGGCAGTCTCTTCACTTTCCCTGAGCTGGGTTTCAACCACTTTATCCAACAAGGTCAGGGCATGAATTTATTTCCGCACAGGCACTCTTTTATTCAGACTTTATATGTTTCTCAAAGACAACTCATGCATTTTTAGTTATATGGGCACCATTCTTCCAGTCGAAACTGCTTCATTCAAAGGATTTGCATCGAGGTACTGCATTTTCTTTGACTAACACCATCGCATGCTCAAGAGAGACAGCCTCCGATGAAGAAAGTAAGGCACCCACCTGAATCCTCTTCGCACTTATGATGCATGTTAGCCACTGGTTAATTACAAGTAGTTGTTCTAGGAAGTAGATGTTGGTTTCTGCTAAATTGAACCTCGACATCCACTTCTCGTGCATGCTTGTCTTGCTTTACAGAAACGGCCTTGGCTCTTCAAATTTGCCTTTGATATTATTATTAAGCGTCTTATATATGGAAAGAAATTATTTATGGGGTTGTCCGATATATATCGAGTTTTAGATGGTCCTGGTCCAATTTTTAGTACGCTAAGCAGACTATTAGTTTTATACTGCAGAAATAATAAATTGTTCCGCTTGGATGATTTGTTCTAACGAGGACCTTCAATCTACAAGTCTTTTTTTGTTTTTTGTTTTCATTCCTTCCTTCCTATCAACTTGAATGATGTATAGTTACTTGATGATTAGATTGGGAGCTCTCCATAATATGGATATAGAGGGTCATCTGTGACAAGTGAATCCTGCTTGAGGTTATTACTGCGACAAATTCTGTAGTGGGGTTGTTAAATTGTTTATCACATCAGCTTGTTTTAGATTATGGATCAATATGAACCAAACCTTTTCTGTAAACTTCCATGCCCGCAAGATCACAAGTCATGACCTTGATGAATTTTAGGCAATTGCAAGAGAAGGCTGCTGCTGTTGAAAATTGGCATACTGAGTACAACTTTCCTCCCTGCAAGTTCCCTTTTTGCTGAAGGTAACATGGTTCATTTGAAGTCATTTCCATATATGACTATATAATCTACTTTCAACATGTTTATTTGCTAGCAAATCGTAGTTTGACGCTGTGCCATGCCGTGCAGAAATACCAAAAAATTATCGAGCTTTTGTTGACTCTGCAGATGGGTATTCCTATTATTACCCTGCAGATTGGAGGGTAAGAGTATTAGTTTCATTATGAGTTAATGGAAGCCTGAGTTTTGGCTGCAAAGATTTTATCTTTTGTGTCTTGTTCAGGAGTTCGACTTCAGGGCACATGATTCTGCGTTTAAGGACCGATATATGCAATTGCAAAATGTTAGAGTGAGATTTATACCAACAGAGAGAAAAGACATCCATGATATGGGTCCAATGGAACAGGTAAAGAGTAGCAATTTGCTCAATGCCTTCTTTTCAGAAGACTTAAAAGATGGTCTTGAACAGTTGCTATGCTTAACAGGTGATTTTCGATTTGGTGAATCATATATATGCTGCACCGAATCAAATAGCTACTATATATGACATGAAGGAGGTTTGCATCTCTCTCTTCCCACTTCCTCTCTAGAAAAGATTTGTAACTTCAAATTCTGCAGTAAAGATATTGATGTCAATCCCCCAATGGATGCAGAAAACCGTTGATGGGAAAAATTATTACACCGTTGAGTTCGAACTTACGTCTCGGAATTTCTCGACCACTTCCTTCGCAACCATAGCCATTGGAAATGGTAAGTATCCTGCCATCTACAAGTACTATAACCATGTATGCTTTCCTCCTTTCCTGAACAGGAACTGCCCTATACTATGTTAGAGAGGCATGTGCATTGAAGGAGACAGCGAGGGTGAGATTTCTGTAAAATACTATCGTGAATAAACCTACCAAGTTGCTCTTTGGACAGGGAGATATTACACGCTGATTGTCGGAGCAAACAAGAGACGCTGGAAAAGATATCGCGACATGCTTAAAGTGGTAGCAGACTCTTTTAAGGTGCTCGACATCTGAAATAATCAATCTGATTAGAGCTGGCAATCTCGGATGTGAAAGTCACGATTTGTTTTCCTTTATATTTTTTGTTAGATGTATATACTGAACGAAAAAGCTTTATACATATAATTAATTATTGATTTGTCGCTATACTTTGACTATCACTGAAAAATATATTGTTTTGAGAAAAAAGTAATTACACAAAATCAATTCAACAAACTGACATGACTTGATGTGATTTATCTGATTGTAAAGTTACTTTTACTATTATTTTTTCCGTGATCAATGTTGTCTGTAAAACTGAAACCCATGTGTTCTGCCTAGGTTAACTTCCTTTGCATCCAAAGATCAAAAAAGAAAAAGAAAAAAAAATTGAATTCCCGGGCAAACATTTTGGAAGATGATTTCGTGCTCGTATAGGTTTCACGCGATTCGAGTGTTTTGGCCTGGGAATGCATGTCAAAATTCATGCGTATCTGTAACCAAAAATGAAGATTACAGTCCACAACTACTGCCAGAAGTTGGTCGTTGATGAGTCGAACACCATACAAAGTGATTATAGACAGATCAGAAGTTGGTTGTCGACCGATGAGTCGATGACCATACAAAGTTCACTGCCGACTACTGCCAGGCATGCCAAGGACAGACAAAGGATCGTAGCAAAGCCGAACACAACACTGGGGGAGTTTATGCCATAACAAGAAAACCCGGAATACCTGTTTTCATACATAGTAAAAACATGCAACATACTCCCAAGTATGAACATCATAGGCACCTACTGTTCACAAAGCGTCCAACAATGGCAGTTTCTTGGCATATTTTAACTCGTTAGATCAAACCGGCAAAACTGAATAGCTTGTAAATTACAAGTATCTATTTACAAAGATTACAACTTCTTACACCTCTTTAACTTTCTACATGTTCCAAGGATGGAAAGCAAAACTTACAGGAAGAAGTAAAATTCAACGTGGAAGCTGGGGGGAGAGAGAGAGAGAGAGTCAGAGAAGTTTGCTAAAAATGAATGCAAAATGAAAACCACACCTCGGTAAAAATCTAGAATTAACTCCAGTCCACTTTCTGCTTGAGAAGCAAATCAATATAACCCGGAGACGGAGCACAATGCCAACCTAGTGATGCTCGCCTCCAAAAGAATATAATCGACTTCAAAAAACCTAATTATAAAACCTACTTTTGAACAATGTATCTAGCACTGCCGCCACTGGATATACCAACTCACCCTGCACTATAAAATTTGTTAAGCGCCTCATCATTCTCATTTCTCTCCCCACCCACTCTGGACTCCAATATTATAAGACGGTTCACGTGGATATCCCAGTAATTCAAAATGAGCAGAGTGAGAACTGTAGATGAATCAAACCTAAACAATCACAAAACTGATTCTAAACAAGTCGGTGTTGACGCAAACCCTTCCCAAAATGAGGTTGCGTCAGGCGCACATACAGACCATTCTTTGCCAGCAAAGAATCATGGGTCCCTTCCTCTACAACTCGCCCTCCATTCAAAACTACAATGTTGTCTACATGCCTCATCATTGTAGCTCTATGCGCTATCAGAATGGTTGTTTTGTTCCCCATGATCAATGTATCAAGAGCCTCCTGCACCACCCGACTTGATTCAGACTCAATGGAGGAGCTTGCTTCATCTATTAACAAAATGGGTGCATTCTTTAGCACTACCCGAGCAATTGCAATCCTCTGCTTCTGACCTGGGGTCAGATCTACACCCCTCATCCCCACATGTGTGTCATAACCATGAGGCAAACTGCTGATGAAATGGTGAGCATTTGCTATCCTAGCAGCCTCTTTCATCTCTGCTTCACTAGCATTGTGCCTTGCATATATTATATTTTCCTTTATAGTAGTTGAAAAGATAATTGGTTCCTGCTGAACAAGACCTAAGTGGTTCCTCAACCATCTCAAATTATAATGTTTCAAATCTCGCCCATCCAGTAGGACTTGACCAGCAACAGGATCATAAAATCTCTCGATCAGAGATATTATGGCACTCTTCCCAGACCCTGACACTCCCACCACAGCCACAGTTTGTCCCCCATTGACCTTGAGACTGAAATTGCTCAATACCAAAACTTCTGGGCGAGTAGGGTAACAGAAATCAACATTTTTCAACTCAATGCTTCCATAAACATTAGGTGGCTTCAA
The DNA here is from genome assembly GCF_001411555.2 of Juglans regia. Classification (NCBI taxonomy): domain Eukaryota; kingdom Viridiplantae; phylum Streptophyta; class Magnoliopsida; order Fagales; family Juglandaceae; genus Juglans; species Juglans regia. The sequence continues at coordinate 29,866,398 of NC_049912.1, read as the reverse complement.
TGCCGAGTTATCATCTGGGTCAATCTTAGGTGCTCGATCTATGATTTCAAAGACCGAAATAAGAGAATTTCGTCGTTTAAGTATGTATGGAGCCAATCCAAAAGGCTCCACCAGTGCAAATGTTGCAAAAGAAAAAACCATATATTCCTTGATAGCAGTAGGTACGTCCATATAGCCATGTTTAACAGAGTACGAGGTGTACCAGAGGAGAAGCGCATTACAGGCAAAAAGAAGAAACTGTGAAAAGCCAAAAGCAAAACCGATGGCCATTCCATGAAGGAAACTCTGCTTAAATATTTTCTTCAGTTGAAACATGTACAGCTCCATTACCTCGTTACCAGCACAGAATGCTACAACAGTGTATATGTTTCTAACTGCATCCTCAAGGACCAAAGATGCCTTCCTGTGCATCTCCTGGATGCCCCTTGAAAATCCAGCAAGCCACAATTTCTGCAAGATTTAAACATTTTCCTTTTATTTTTGGTACAAAAATTGCTTCAGTAGAAAAAAGAAACATCAAAGTGGATCATACAAACAAAACTCAGCCCCTAAATAATTCTTATATCTACCAGAATACCAGAATACTAGACTGGCAGAGATTTCATATATCCAGGCAGGTCAACAAGTTGAGTAAAAGATCAGAAAAAAGTACATTCAAATATAAAGACATTATAGTGATATCACTTAAAACTTGATATAGACATTGTGCTGCAATGTAGGCAACTGTGTTGAAGACTTGGAAAAACCACTCCATTATTAACAAAGAACGTTTCAAATTAATTATTTGGAAAAATCAATGAGAATACAATGTGTGTGGGGTGATGTTATGTAGACACGGGCTTGATGCATAAACTGTTGTTGTGGGACTCATATGTGATGGGCGTTGGCTTAGATAAAGTAAAAGTCTAGATGGGATTTCGATTCTTGCTTCTTCTTGCAAATAGGAGTTTATTTTTTCCTTCTTCAGAAGTCTAGGTATTTTGCCAATACCCTTGTGTCTATATCATAAAAAGAATTGTTAAATTATATCAGGTTTTCCCACACATGCCAAACAGATTTTGCATTATTTTCAGATGTTCCCAAAAAAGTGGAAGACAACAAACATTTTCACTGAAACATTATCAATGACCTCTAAAATTCTATGAACTTTATAATTATTTTAAATTTATGATCATTTAACACATGAATGGATGGCGTGGCTCAACAGGTTCAAAGCTATTGCTTTGCAAATTATATCTGTTGTAGATAGATTTGTAATGGGAAGCAAGTAGAGGTGATGCAAACCTGTGCAATGGCAGAAACAGTGAGAACCGGAAGGGTTGCCAAAGCCACAAGTGCCAATCGCCATTGTAGCAACATCCCAATAAGAACAGCCACAATAACAGCAGCACTGTCCTGTATAAATATGGAAAGCCGGTTGCTAAAAGCTGCTCTCACAAATGTAGCATCATTTGCCAAATGCATGGATAATGTGTCAGCACTGTTTTCCTCTCCATCGAACCATCCAACTTCGTTGCGCAACATTGCTGTCACATCATGGAATTATGTAAGGGGAATAAAAAAATTGGTCATCTCGAGAAAACTACTAGGAGAAAAGGAAATAGACATGCACCTGAGAACATCATTCTACGAACTCGCTCAGTCATCTTTTCCCCCATTATACCAAAGTAGAAGTGCTGCAAAAAATTGGCAACAACTGTCACTATACCCATGCAGGCAATGATCAAGCACCATCTGTCTACTTCCTGCCGCAAGTGATGACCATCCCGTCTATAATATGCCGTCACTATCAGTGCAATAACATAAGCAAGAAGAGGATTGAAAGAACCAAAGATAGCAGCACCAAAGCTTCCTAATACAGCATAGAGCCACTCTGCAAGACTAAGCTCTGCCAACCTAAAAAATGATGGTGCTTTGCGATGCTGTGTATTTTTTGCTTCCTTCGTTTTCACTGGAAATTCGTCAGATTGACTATGTGGTCGGCTAAAAGTCTGCGAATGTGAACGTTCATTTTTGGGATCAGATGTCAAAAGGGGTGAAACAGGGGATTCAGGGTCTGAACCATTTGACATTTGTCGATGTGTAGACTGAACATCAATCTTGGGTAGGTCCGGTAATCTCATTTCAAAGCTATCCTGCCTTCTTATTGATGGTTCCTTATCGGTTGCATTCATCAGCTGACCATTTTCCAGCATCTTCTCTGGTGGTGGGCTCCCAACTCTTGGTGAATCCTGTGAGTTAACAGTGCTATCTGGGGGACGAAATATGCCAGGAATTCTCTGGAGAGAGGGTGATTTGACCATTTTAGGAGATGATGGTTCTTGGAAGTTGTAACTTGCAGAAGAATCATTTTCAATTTGGAAAGTTGAAGTTTCCTTATAGTTTCTCAAAGGCATCCTGGACATAGTTACGAAAACAGAACCCATCAAAATGTAACTTATCAAAAAGGAAAAAGAAAATTAAGGATTAAAGAGAACTGCAATTAACTTTCTAGCAGAAAACTCCAAAAGTCAACAGAAAATATCTCCTTGAAAATGCTTAAACTTGTTACTTCCACCCAATCACCCACAATACTCTATGTCAGCAAGTGCACAGTTTGCTCGTGTTATACCTTCTAGGAAGTTTTGCTGCTTCTTCAGATTTGAGAAGCTCTGCATATAGGCCGTCGAGGGTCAATAATTCATCATGCGTACCCATTTCAACAAGTTGACCATCCTCCATCACAGCTATGTAATCAGCATTTTTTATAAGACTAAGTCGCCGAGCTATTATTATAGTTGAACGTCCCAACATGAGGAGATCTAGAGCCTCCTGAACAGCTCTTTCAGCTTCAAAATCAAGTCCACCAGTAACTTCATCAAGCAGAAGAATCGATGGATTTAGAAGTACCGCTCTAGCAATAGACAGTTTTATTTTCTGCTCTTCCGTTAATTCTAAACCAGCTCTGCCCACCTGAAATACAACTTTTTAACTTTATGAGGCCACAAAGACATGAAATGATACAGACAATGCCAAGACATATAGATTTAAACTGATATTTTTGTCTTTCAAATTTTACCTGTGTGTCATATCCTTTCTCAAGCGAGCTGATTAAAGTATGTGCATGCGCTATTTTAGCAGCTTCTTCAATTTGATCAAAGGTAGCATCCCGTCCGTAAGCAATATTGTCTCTTATACTCAAACTTAGCAAGGCAGGCTCCTGGGTTACTAGACCTATTTGGCTTCTTAGCCATTCCAATTTCAGGTTCCTAATATTTTCTCCATCCAAGAGAACTTCTCCTGCACCACAAATGAAAAACCATAGGAATCAGAAACCATACTAAGGATTTCCAGTGTAAGCCCTTCCTGGTATATTATATGCACCTTTGTAGAAGGTAACAAATATGATCATTGTATTGCCCAACCTCTCCCAATTCAACACAAATACAAACATACACCAAAAAATAGAGAAAACAATAAAAGGTACAGATGAAGACTATCACACCTAATGTAGGATCATAAAACCGCTCCATGAGTGGGATAATACTGCTTTTTCCAGAGCCATTTCTGCCAACAAGTGCCACAGCTTTCCTAGAAGGTACGGTAAGATAAAACCCACTCAAAATAGGGATTTCGGGACGAGACAGATAGCTAAAATATACATTCCTAAACTCAATATTTCCTTGAACTGAATACAGGGTGATTCCGTCTTGATTAACCGTAGAGGATGATCTGCTTATCATCTCAAAAAGTCTATAGGCAGCAATTCGTCCTTGCTCAAATGAATAGAAGTTTGTTGCAGCTTGATTCAACCCCCTATAAAAAAATAAACCATTAGAAAAATGGTGGGAATGATGGTCAGGACACACAAGTTTAAGCACAATACTTACAGGCCACTTAAAATTATAGCAAATAGGGCCGTTATGATTTCACCACCATGAGCTTTTCCTTGTTCAATCAGAAACCTTCCAACCCACAGTTGTAAGGCACAAGAACATATTGCAAGCCCATACGTAAATCCGAGACCAAGTCCTTGCACAAGGCTTATTAATATACCATATCTCAGAGTTGCTTGTAGTGATGTTGCATAAGAATACTTTGCCAACGTTTCATTTGTAAAGGCATACAATGTCCTAATATAGGAGACTGCCTACATGTTCCAAGAAATTATTCACGCTTCAGAATCACTGGCATTAAATACTTCACCAAAATGACCACAATCATAATACAAAATTTTTGCCATTATTTGAACTACTTACCTGTCACTTCATAAAAGAAAATTTTACGGGAAGTAATTTGAGTCACCATTTCAACAAATATATGCTCAAAGTAACAGCCAACAAAGAACAGAAAGGCATTGCTTGTTGTGTCCATGGAAAATAACTTTGGAAAACAGAAACCCTTCACAAACATGTTATGAACATTGATGTTTTTTTATAGGGAATTGTGAACATTGATGTTAACAAGAATAGCCTTCTACAAGCTGCTTTAGGATTTCCCTATGAAGAGGAAAAGTGCTTTCAGAGAATAAAACCAAACAGGTCTTGTACATCTTTGGGTAGTTGACAAATTGCTCGGACAAAATTGAGCATTGCAAGTTGTTTTTTTTTTTTTTTTTTGACAGTGCTATAAACCTATACCTCTATTGACATACTATGAAGATTATTTACAACATAATACTGGAAAACCACTTATAGGATCTAACCAAAACATATGCGGTGACGGAAAAAAATAAAAATTCCATAGATATTTTAGAAAATAAGTTTGCATAAATCATTACTAGTTAAATATTTATTTCAGTTACCAATTACCAACGAGTCTTACAAGCATTCAATTTCCCCTAGTCTACATCTGTTTCTCTTTCTATTTCTTCAACCTTCTATTTTGAAACATTCGCTGAGAAGCCACTCGGGAGCCATACATGGCCAGCAACTCTTATAGGGCTTCTAGTGGAAAGACAGCCCAGTCTTTCTTCCTTAAAAATAAATAAATGAATTACCCTTTCAGTAGTCAGAAAGATACTCTGTTATCAACTGCAGCCAAAAGAATACGCTGTTGGTTTCTAGTAGTACAAAGTAATGGCGCGCCCCTCAGCCAAGTCTGACATATAAATCCCTTACTATCTATCACCTTTGCAGCCAACTCAACAAGGAGATACCGTCAATCATTCATTTCAAGACAGTCTATTATTGTTACTTATCAAAAGACAGTCTATAATTGTTGTGAAGGCAGGAGGGTTAGGCCTATGCCTAAGTCACCACCACCATAGTTTGACTTTTTTTTATTAAAAAGCATTAGTTGGTGACTTTTAATAATGTAAAGGGTGAAAAGAAATCGATATTTAAAACAAAAACAACGATCTCACTCTAATTCGAATATAAATCACACAGATACTTTCGTACATAAAATAACAACAGAAAAAATAAAGACTTTTTTTTTTTTTTTTTATGACGGGGGAACCACCTCACAGCAGAGCCCTTAAGACTCACCCATGGAACCTAAACTTCCGGGGAGACTAGCACAGCAACCCACCGCCATGGCCTCTCACTTAAATCGCAATTTGATCACAGGGAGAATCAAACCTGTGACGTGGGGCTCATGCACACAAGTTCACCCTTGCCACATGGGCTACCCTCGGGTGGGTAAAAAATAAAGACGTTTCCCCTTAATGAATGCAAAAACCAAAGGAAACTACCCAAAAAATAGTCTTACAAAGACCAGAAACAGCTGCAAAAAAAATCGTCTCAGTGCAACCATTCAGCATATTAATTTTAAACTCCACAACTTCAAAGGAATCAAGTCAACGCAGATCTAGAGATACAATGAGAATAATGAGCCAAATTTACAAAAATAGAACATTTCATCCATAGCATGTGAGATAGATTATCCTTCAAAAGACCAGGAATGATAGTATTTGTTTATTTTTCATTGCTTTTTTCTTTATTCATTGTTTTGTTTTGGGGAGAGGGAGTTATGTTAAATGGAAAGAGCAATATAAATAGACCTGTTCAGCAATGCTAGCTGCTTCAGCATATGCATCTTGGATATTCTCAGCAAGCCTCTGAAGAAAAATATTTGATATTCCTCCAGCAGCTACAATGAATGGACCAGTGGCTAATGTTATGAGTGCAATCTGCCAACAGTTGACAAAACCAAGAACAAGACCACTGAAAAATGTAGCCATATTGTGAATATAATTTCCAACCTGTATCATTAGAGGCCAATAAACAGATTAGACAAAACAACGAATGGAGACAGAGAGAGAGAGAGTAAAAGAATTAAGACAAATGCGGGAATATGTTATCTTAACATACTTTTTCACTAAGAGCAGATTGAATAAGCAGCACATCACTCAGTACTTGGCTCACAATGTCCCCATTGTTCCCATAGGTATCGAAAAAACTCATGTCTTGGTTAAGTAACACTTGAACATATCTTGACCTGATGACAGCAGTCTGCCTTTCCCCAGTAAGTATCCAGCATGAAACCTCTATTACACACACATGTGCGCGCACGCCAAAAAAACGTTAGCATTAAAGACTGCAAATATGACACAGAAATAGTAGTGTGGTAATGACTAATCTTAATAAATAATTTACCAATCCAACCAGCAACGAAAACGCCCACAGCAATATACACGATTGTTAAAGTAAGCTGCAGCAAAATAATAACACAACCAAATGAGAATAAGTTCATATCTTCAACTTCTAGTTCATGAACGAAAACAATTCATATTTCACCTTCTAAATCAAATACAAAAACTAACTAAATAAACTGCACACATGAGTGCGAAATATGCAACACACAATAACAGAAGGCTGTTACTTCCCATAGAAAAAAGGAGAAAACAGCAATTGGAGAATGCAAGTCCAAAACAAACAAAAATCCACCAATTAGCTATTAGACTTTTCTGCCATATATTGCCAGTTAATATGGTCGAACAAGATACTTCTTACTTCACATAGAAACTTTAGAATCAAAAATAAAATCCAGATGCCAAGGACCCAAACTGTATTTGTAGTTTACGTGTATCTCAATCATTTGAAGGATTTTTTTTTATTTTATTTTAATGTCGGGGAACCTCTCCAAGGCAGGGTCCTTCGGACCCACCCCTACAGAGTAAACCCCGGACCCTCAGAAGTTTCCCTACATGGAACTGGTTAAATCACTGACTTTTCGCCAGGGGGTGTGGCCCTAAAAGCTTGTTTGCACCCATGAGGTGTTGAACCTTGGATCTTGAAGGGAGTGATACCCCTAGACCAAGGTCTTCACCACTTGGACCAACCCCTTGGAATTTTTTGAAGGAATGTTTTGATAGGATCAACTGCTAATTAATTTCACACAGAAATTTGACATGCTGCATACTTCATGGAACGAAATATAATTCTTGCATCAAGATTTTCTTAATAATAAGATGAAACTAAATCAAAACATCCAACTAATCGCTCAAAGTCAGCCTCTAAGCGGGATAGGGAACTTAGAAGGCTAACTTGCTCCATTAACTATGATGTGAAGGAAGGGAGTGGTGGAAGGGATAGATCGAAAGGGAGGGGCAATTTATATTTACATGAAGCCTAAGATCATATCATGGAATGTACGGGAGCTCAATGATCGCAATAAACGCCTTCGTATCAGATCATTATTACGGATGTGGTAGGGTGATGTGGTGTGCTTTCAAGAAACAAAGTTGCAACTTATTGATAGAAGTATTTTGCGGAGCCTATGGGGATGCTCGTATGTGAGTTGGTCTTACTTGGCCTCTAAGGGTGCCTCAGGCAGAGTGTTACTGATGTGGGATAAAAGATTGGTTGAGGTGATTGAGGAGCGTATTGGAGATTTCTCAGTAGCAACTCTTTTCAGAAATGTTGTTTAATGGATGGGAATAGGCATTTGTAGGCACATATGATCCTAATGTAGATAGGGATAGAAGAAAGTTGTGGGAGGAGTTGGCGGGCCTACATTCCGTTTGGGATGTGCCGTGGTGTATGGGGGGTGATTTTAACATAACTCGCTTCTCTAGTGAGTGATTGGGGCATTATCGAAATTATGTGGCTATGGAGGAGTTTTCAGAGTTCATCTTTGATCTGGAACTTATGGATCTTCCATTGGTAGGGGGTGAGTATACTTTGTCAAATGGTCGGGTTTGGTCCAAATTTGATAGATTTCTTGTCTCTCCGTCGTGGAAAGCCCACTTTCCAGAAGAATGTCAGAAACGGCTAGCTCGAGTCAACTCAAATCATTTTCCTATTATTCTAGATTGTGGGGGTATGAATAGGGGTCGCCAGTCTTTTAAGTTTGAAAACATGTGGCTTTTAGCGGATAGATTTGTAGAGATGGTGCGTGCCTGGTGGTCAGCATATCAGCTTTTAGGCACTCCAAGTTTTATTCTTGCAAAGTAAATTGAAGGCCTTGAAGAAAGACCTGAAGAAGTGGAACTTGAAATTTTTTGTCACACTGACAATCAAAAGTTGACTCTGTTGGAGGAATTGCAAGAGATAGAGAGTAAAGAATTTTTGGGTGATATTTCGGAGGAGGTGTTATTGAGGAAGGCCAAGATGATGGCAAATTTGGAGAGGGTTTTGTTGTCGGAGGAGATTTCGTAACGTCAAAAATCCAGGACCCTTTGGCTGAAAGAAGGAGATAAGTGTACGAAGTATTTTCACAAAGTAACGCTATCGAGTCACTATATTCAGGTACTTAGGTCTTATCTTCTCCTTCCGAACTAGAAAATCACATTGTGCATTATTATGAGACCCTTCTCAAGGAATCTGCTAACTGGAGGCCGAAGCTTGATGCTTTGTCTTTCGAGGCAATTGATTCTCAGAGTGCGAGTGTTTTGGAGAGACCTTTTAATGAAAATGAGATTTATAAGATTATTTATGGTATGGCTAAGGATAAAGCGCCGGGTCCGGATGATTTTTCAATAGGTTTCTTTCAAACTTGTTAGGACATAGTGAAAGGTGATGTTTTGCAAGTTTTTAGTGAATTTCACTCTTTTCAAAAGTTTGAAAAATCCCTTAATGTGACATTCATTGCGCTCATTCCCAAAAAAACATGGGGCTTAGATTATTGAGGATTTTCGCCTGATAAGCCTGGTTAGTAGTGTGTATAAGATTATTTCAAAGGTTCTTGCTAATCGGTTAAATCATGTGTTGGATCATATCATTTCCAAGTCCCAGAACGCCTTTATTCATGTGAGACAAATTCTTGATTAGGTACTTATTGCAAATGAGTGCTTGGATCATTGATTGAGCGAGGGAGGTTCAGCTATCCTGTGCAAGCTTGACATGAAGAAGGCTTATGATCATGTGAATTGAGATTTTCTTTTATATCTGCTTGGGAGGTGTGGTTTTAGTAATAGGTGGATTTCCTAGATGAGTCATTGTATTTCTACCGTCTAGTTCTCAGTTCTAGTTAACTGTACACCTGCTGGGTTCTTTGATAGTTCACGGGGCTTGCGACAAGGAGATCCACTATCTCCTCTGTTGTTTGTTATAGTTATGGAGGCCCTTAGCCGAATGGTGCAGTCTACTGTTGGTGGAGGTTTCTTATCTGGATTTCAAGTGGGTAATGGCACCGGTGGCTCCATCATCATCTCTCATATTTTATTTGCAAATGATACTCTACTCTTTTGTGAAGTAGATAGCAACCAAATCCAAACTTTACGAGCACTGTTACTTTGTTTTGAAGCAGTATCTGGGCTCAAGATGAATCTTGGTAAGTCTGAGATAGTTCCGGTGGGTGCCGTTTCTAATATATTCAGTCTAACTAGCCTTTTAGACTACAAGGTGTCATCTCTACCAATGAAATACTTGGATCTTCCTTTGGGAGCATCTTTTAAGGCTAGAGCGATATGGTATGAAGTGGTGGAAAAGATAGAGACTAGGTTGGCTGGAAGGAAACGGATGTATTTATCAAAAGGGGGTCGCCTCACTCTTATGAAGAGTACCCTTACCAACCTCCCCATAAATTTTTTATTTCTGTTTCCGATGCCTGCAGGGGTGGTGAACAGGATTGAAAAACTCTTTAGGGAGTTTTTATGGAGGGGTATGGGGGAGGAAAAGAAAATTCATCTAGTTAGATAGAAGACAGTTTGTACTCCAGTTGTGTATGGGGGGTTGGGAGTGAGTGATCTAAGAACTTTCAATAAAGCCTTATTGAAGAAATGGCTTTGGAGATATCATTCGGAGGAGGGATTGTTATGGAAAGAAATTATTGATGTTAGACATGGAGCTGCTTGGGGCGGTTGGTGCTCCAATGAAGTGCGAGGGGGGCATGGTGTGGGTTTATGGAAGTTAATAGAGGGGGGGGGGGGGTGGCCTTGTTTCGAAAAACAAATTCGGTTGATAGTTGGAGAGGGTAATCGAATCAGTTTTTGGCAGGATGTGTGGTGTGGAGAACATGCATTGGAAAGGGATTTTCCGGCTCTCTATCATATTGCAGCTAATAGGGATGCTTCAGTGGCGGATATACGGCTTTTTTCCCATGGCGCTCACCAGTGGGATGTACTTTTTAACAAAGACTTTCATGATTGGGAATTATCTAGTGTATCAGATTTTTTCAGTCTTCTATATTCCATGGGGACTCCAACGGCACAACGCGACAAATTGAAGTGGAGATACAAGTATCATAAGAAATGCACGGTTAAGACGTATTATAAAATCTTGTCAATACAGGATCCTACTCTGTTTCCTTGGAAGAATATTTGGAGGTCATGAGTGCCTTCTAAAGTTGTCTTTTTTGTATGGAATGCTACTCTTGGGAAGATCTTGACCACGGGCAATTTGAGAAAGAGGGCATGTATTGTGATGGATTGATGTTCCATGTGTAAAAAACATGGAGAATCTGTAGATCATCTCTTATTGCACTGTGAGCTAACTAGGATGTTGTGGGATGAGATTTTTCAAAGGGTTGATATTGCTTGGGTTATGCTTTTAAGGGTGGTGGATTTGTTAGGGTGTTGGAGGAAGATGCAAGGCTGTCATCAAGTGGCAGCCATGTGGAAGATGATTCCGTTGTGCATCATGTGATGTATTTGATCGAAACAGAATGCGTGATGTTTTGAAGATAAGGAACGCACTATGGCGGAACTGAAGAATTTTTTCTTTCACACTTTAATGCTTTGGTTTTCTGCTGTTTTACTAAATGGAAACAATGCTTATGATTTCTTGTCTTTAATTTATCGCTCTTAGAATGTATTTAGGGGTCTTTCTGTTTACTTCTTGTGTACAAGGGCTACGCCTACTTCATTCATATCAATCATATCTATCTCTTACTTATCAAAAAAAAAAAAAAACAACCAAATTATGCATACGGGATGAGTCAAATCACACTCGCAACTATATCTAACTTATGCATACGAAAACTAACTGGACATTATAGAAGCACTTTAAAACGTGCAAGCCTCTCATATCCTTTTTTACATCAACCCCAGAATCTTTCTATACCATAGCAACAGTTATCTTTCCCTTTAAAAATAAGGAAAGCCTGATAGAATAGATTGAGCAAACATAGTTAGCTTATAACTTCAGTCAATTTAGTCATCAGAACTGTTGGAAGTTTTAGCCTAGAAAATAGAGATTCCATTTTTATTTACAAATAAAGAACGAATTATTGAGTTTCAGGTGAAGATCACAACAAAATCTTCAGCACCCTCAGATAATAGATTCTGATGAGTCATGACCCTCATAAGTCTCCTAATAAACATATATGATATTTCCATATGACAAACCAGTTCAAAAGGGAAAAAAAGAAGAAAATAAAAGTAACTTCTCACCGAAAATCATGAACTTCTTAGTACTTGGTTATTAATGAAACAGCGTAACCAAAAAGAAACAAACGGAATCTGAATTCCGAACTCTTTATTCTCTCGTTGGTGATGTGAACTAAACACAATTAGCTGCACCAAGCTTATCAGGCGAAGTTACGCTAAATTTTAAAACCCGAATTCATCCCATTTACAAAATGTTCTCGGAAGCCGAACTAATACAACACAGATGCATCCCAGAAAAAAGAACTGCCAAATTAGGGTTTCTAAAGCTGTAAATTACCTCTCTAAACTTTTCCAACTGCTCATCTTGTCTACCGGGGCCGATCCTGAGAACGTGAATGATCTTGGCGAAGTAGTGGAGATAAACGATAAGGGCAGTGCCGTGGGCGGCGGCAGCGAGTGAGCCGACAAGCATGAGGCCCCAGTCGAGACAGTCGGCGCAGGCGAAAAGGCGCGAGAAGGGAACGGCGGCGGGTGGCAGCTCGATATCCTCGGGGTCTTCGATCTCCTCTTCAGGCTCGAGCTGCTGCCCCGCCGTGTCCATGCTCTGGTCCATATAGGGAGACGGCGACTCTGGCGGCTCCGAAACTTCGGACACGGGAGTCAATGGCTGTATGTGCTGTGGGGACCAACCGAACAGCCCCCTAGAGACCATCATCTTCGGGGAGTAAGTCGGAACCTCCGAACTCGAACTCGTAGTCGGACTTGAACTGACTGAAACACTAGCTTCCCGGACCAACTCAGATGACAACCGATAAATTTTCAAGCGCAAGTGTATTTCGGGCTTTGCGTTTTTATATAATCATTGTTATTCTTTTTCGCTTTTTCCCAAAAGCAAAGGGAGAAGAAAACAGAATGGGGGTGGGTCGTCGCAGGTGGGTACGCGACCCGGTCAAACAAGGCCGACACGGACAGATAGAGAGACTGAGGGAAAACCCTTTGACTCACCCACAGCGACACCAAGGGATCTCTCTTTTCAGGTTAACGGTAAAATGCCGGCGATGCCTTCAAAAGGAGGAGGATATTTATGTATGTACGTACGGTAACGAGCGATGTAGAAAGCCCGTGCTGCGTGTATGCTCATTTGTTGGGGAAGGCCGAGTGGACGATGTACATGTCTGTGTATTTCTGTACGGCTGTGCTGTTTGGTATTTTTGGTATTTTTTGGCAGATTCGATGCCGAATTGTATATAGGATTTAATTTTTTTATATTTTTTATTTTCGTTAGGAGGATTTAATTTTTAATTATAATGGTTTGAAGTTTGAATCCTTAAAAACATCCAAGAATAAGAAAAAAGAGAACTTAGGTGAGAGAGTGAAGCTTTGATACGAATTCATAAATGAATTAAGATGATTTGTGGATAATAAAATAAAAATTAAATTATTTATTATATTTTATATAAAAATTTTAAAAATTTATTTTAAAATTTAAAAAAATTAAATTATTTATTATATTTTATATAAAAATTTAAAAAAATTATAATAATAAAATAAATTGAGATAAATTTTAAATACAAACAAAACTCTATGACTAAGTTGGGCCGTATCGTAGGTTGACACATGGGTCATCCCACGCATGGCCTAAACCCATCCAAGTTGCCGAAGAGGTGGCATTTCATTTCTGGTCAAGGGCTCGCAAGCAGCAACGTCCTCAACAGGTCATTTAATAATAGGTGGTAAAATGAAATTTTTTATCGGATTATTAATTTTAAATGATATTAGTTTTAGGTTTGGACCCATGAGAAGTGGGTCCAAATCTCAGGGCCCACTATGAACCCAATGCAGGTGTCAAATAGCTGCCCACATTCCACGCTTCCTGTAACGGATATGATAAATCGACCGACGACAGAAAAAAACTAATAAGATAACAAGGTCTTGGGTTCTCCACCACAAAGTTTGGAGAGCCTCTTACTCCCAACTCTTACCACTATTTCACACGCAGAGAGTACCAACAATGGCGTCTCTGCAAAACTCACCTACAAAGACTTTGTTCCTCGACTCTTTACCTCAGGTTCTCAAGTCTCTTTTCTCCCACTCTATACTCCAACAATCCCCACTTTATTCTTTTCTTTTCTCCTCAAGTGCCTTTGTTTTATGGCTCAGTTACAGAAGCATAGTACGTTGCCTTGTTGCCGAAGAGGTGGCATTTCATTTCTGGTCAAGGACGCGCAAGCAGCAACGTCCTCAACAGGGTCTCTTTCTCAAGGTTAAATTTTCTTTTAAATCTTTAATTAATGATCTGCTTCTTAAATTCGGAAAGCAACAGTCGCTACGTCTTTATTTTTTAAAGCGCACGCTGGCTTTCAGTGCATGTAATCAGTCCTAGCATTTTGGGGAGTGCATTGTTTGTCTTTAATTTAATGCCAAGAAACTCAAACTTCCACTTAGCCTATCAATCTCCTCGAGCTGTTTGCCACTTATGTATCTTAAATTCAATTCAAAAGTCTATTTAGTTTAGCCTCTTACCTAGGGAAATAGGTCAATTATATCAATAGGCTCTTGATATGTGCTTTGGCTGGATGGCCTTGGGCACAAGACTGTAATTGCTTGTTATGATTCTAGGTTGATCCGTGCATGCATGGACATATATAATATATGTGTATAAAACTAATACATATAAAATATGTGGATATCCGAATACTATATAGAACATTAGTCTTTTCTTATTCCCCACATTTTTCCACTGTCAGTGTAATTAGTGCATTAAACCTTTGGTAGACACTGATTACGCATGTATCTTTAAAAACATGGCAGATAGACCTGGAAGACGCCAAATGCTAGCTGTCGGGACAGTGGCCCCTTGGGTTGTCATCTTCAATCAAAATTCCAAATCGTGTAAGTATTATTAATAACTATGCGGCTAGCTTTACCCCCTTTTTTTCCTGTTTTTTATTTTCCTGGAAAGTCTGCCTTTCAAGGATTTGGGTTTTACATATCTTTGTACTAACGTAGTGCTCATCTAGGAAAGCAACGCCTGTTCTCTGTGTAGTGCATTGGTTTCCTTAAGTAATGATGGCTGATATCCTAAGAGTACACCCTTGATATGGCTCAGTTGCTGCAGAAACTAAGAAGGGATTTCTGCCAGTCACTGATAAGAAAGATGGATATGAATTTCTTTATCCATTTGGGTGGCAGGTGTGCTTTGTGCAGTTTTATCTGCTTCTATATTGTCTTTATATCTACAGCTCATGTTAGTCTTTGTTTAGTTATCTGTCAGTGAACTGCTAAATACCAAAAGTTAAGAGTAGCTCCTCCATGTTTTGATGTCTTGGGAGTTGGCAGGAAGTAGTAATTGAAGGTCAAGACAAGGTTTTTAAAGATGTTATTGAGCCATTAGAAAATGTAAGTGTGAATGTGATCCCAACAAGCAAACTGGACATTCGAGACATTGGGCCACCCCAAGAGGTTAGCCTTAAAATTTCAAATAATTAACATCTTTAACTATTTTAATGTGTCTGTTTCTTTTATAATATATTGTGTGTGTGTGTGTGTGTGTGTGTGTGTGTTTTGATTGTTACGTACTCACCATACAATGATCACAGATTGCAGAGACTTTGATTAAAAGGGTCTTGGCCCCTCCTTCCCAAAAAACAAAGCTAATCGAAGCAGTACAGGTTTGAATTCCTCCGGAAGTTTGGTTAATCAGAGTAATACTTATAAAAAAAGAAGTTTGGTCAATCAGAGTATATTTAAATTATGCTTATATGGAAATATAATATTCCCTGTAATATGACAATTTGTTATCTTGGTCTCATCTCTTCTCAAACCTTGATTTATATTTTGCTGTACCTCTTTGGTACAGTAATGAGAGAAGTATCTTAGTACTCCTCGGGATGACCACAGTTAATTTGTCTTTACATCAAGTCCACTTTTGTCTCCATGAAACTCAATGCTATGTCATCTTTCCATTTTTTAGCTGAAGTACACTTTCAGTTTCTTTGTTGGTTGACATTTAGAAAAATATGCTTACTTTATCGTTTTATGGGGAAGGATTAAGAAATTTTTGTCAGTTTCATATAAGAATAGATAGCATCCTACTGTCATCAGGCTCTGCCTCAGTAAGCCTACCTTCAATATTGCATTCAAGGTCAGTAGTTAAGTCATTTCTGAAACCGTACTTGTCGTAGACACCTGTTCTTGACAATTACTTGCACGCTGAAGAATAGAGCACATATTTAACTAATATTCCAAAGACTATTAACTGGTCAGTTGTCGTTTCTATTGTACAGCATGATGTCGATGGGAAAGCTTATTACACATTTGAGTTCACCGCTCAGGCTCCAAACTACACCCGCCATGCTCTCAGCACAGTCTCCATAGGCAATGGTATGGCACAATTCCTTCATTTGGATATGTTAGCTGCATCAGTAACACATTCCATATATCATTTATTGGATCCATCCCACGAAGTTGGTTTGCAGCAAAAGCTATGTCAAACTGCTTTAGAGTAATATGTTCAACTCGGTAGTATAATCTGATGTCATGTTTTCACTAGGCCTAATTCCATCCCTCCGTTTAAAGTGAATAGCATTAGTAATCCCCTCACCACTCTATATTTATTAGTGGTCGCTAGGATATTTGAGACTGACATACCACATGAAACAGCTTGTTTTGCTACTATCTTGAGGTAGCCACGTAAGATTCAGCATTTTTTACAAAATTATGTATTTTTTTTTACTGAGAATCACTTTGATTATGGCAGGCAAGTTTTACACTTTAACCACAGGGGCCAATGAGAGGAGGTGGGAGAAGATGAAAGACAAATTGCATACTGTCGTTGATTCCTTCAAAATTTTCAATGTTTGATCATGTGGACGCTCAATTTTCCTGTATAAGATTAGAAGCATCTACTTTTGAACTGCAAGCACCACTGTGCATTTGCTCGAGTTGTCCACGAGCCATTACCAGTCGGTAATCATTTCTTTCTGCCTTCTGGCTCTCTTTTATGGAATTTCCGGTAAAGACAGTGTCTCATTCAATTAACTTATTAAAGAGGGAGTACCATGATGACAGGTTCTTTGTTGTTCCAAATGAAATTACATTGAAGATCATATATATATATATATATATATATATATATATAATTCGTGCAGGAAAGCTTTTTCTCTTAATATGTTGAGGTATTTGTTTTTTTGGGAAGCGGGGAGGAAGATCAAATCTTCAATTTTTATATTGAAGGTCGGGATGACCATATAGAACTCAATTATTTTGTAAAACTTGAGATCATGATGTGTCTACTAGATGGCTGATGCTCGGGCGATGAGGGGGAGGATGAATGGCATTTTCCTGTCTCATTTCCTCCAACGATGAATGATAGATAACACTCTAACTAGAGCAAATATTACTAGGCCAAAAAAGTATTGCACCAAACAAGAACTCACCAACGCTACCTTCATGACTTATTATTGTTATCACTCAGCAGAAATATATATCTATATATATATATATATATATAATTGAGTTGTTTTACTCATCATTCATATACCACATACTTGTTATGGAGAAAAAAGAAAAAAATTAAAAGAGGTATAGTGTGTGTTTTGTGAGATGATGTGTAGAATTTTTCCCATCAAAATCTCTCTATGCACCATCGTTCTGTCAACTTGGGTCGATAGAAAATACTAATATTCCCCATGGAAAGCAAGGGAAGGATCAATGTTAAATCCCGCAAAGAAAAATTGCATTGCTATATTAGCAAATCAGAACCACAACTATTTCCCAAAATTCTAAGCAGCGGATAAGCCGTATAGAAAATATTGTTTCCCATACAAATTTAAATGAACAACTGACATAGGAGCCCGCCCTATCATGCACAATGCCTCGTACAAACAAAACTGTCATATCAATGAATCACCTAAGACGAAGGGGGTACTAAAATCAGATGATGCCAATCTTGTTCGCCACGTCTAAGGCATCATAGTCCGGTGTCAACCTAACATAAGCCTTCTTGGTTCCATCAGGCCTGCATAAAAAAAGTGAAGGGTCAGCACATAAAATAGCAAACAAATATCCAACATTTCCAGTCCTAGATGTTTCTTTTTTGAGTGCCGGGTGTCCGAAAACATAGTCAACTTTTCCAGTCATGTGAAAGCCTAGTGTAAAGGAGAAGGGAAAGCAATGACTCTTAAACCTTTAACGCAGTATAGCACTATGGATTTACAATCTACAGCAGAAATATGAATTGTTTTTAGTAAGTTGCAAAGCCCAGCAATGCGTCCCTTATATACCCACATGAATCTTGCGGATAGGTTTCAAATCAAGACATGAGGTTTACAGGAACTATTACTTCTATGATTATGCATGTTAAACTCGTGACTCATAAAAAATGTCCAGAAGTAAACCACCTAAACTTGTCTTGACGCTCGACTGTGAATTAATGAAATTTACCTGATCAAAGTGTTCACTTTCTTGGCCTGAATGTCATACATCTTCTTCACAGCAGCTTTGATCTTCTTCTTGTCAGCACGGATGTCAACAATGAAAACCAGCGTGTTATTGTCCTCAATCTTCTTCATTGCAGACTCAGTAGTCAAGGGATACTTGAGAATCTGGTAATGATCCAACTTATTTCTTGGGGGAGCACTGATGCGAGGATATTTAGGGTTCCTCTCCTTCTTCAATGTCTTTGGCCGATGAAATGTAACTGATGTCCGAATCTTCTTGGCTTTCTTCTTAAAGACTGGACCTGATTTCACAGCTTTGGCAGCCTTCAAGGCTTGAGCCTTTGGATCACCCTTTTTAGTAACATCACCTGCAAAAAGATAAGTATTAAACTTAAGTACATCAGCAACTCCAGACATCTTTTTCCAAAGAACTCCTCACATGATCAGTGAAGGTATTCCCACCCAAATGGACATACCCATCCAAAAAAAAAACGAAGAAATGCACATCCCACGGGATTCAGACACGGAAGAAGAAAGAAACAAAAGAAAAAGAAATGCTACAGCTAAATGATGATGAGCAATATTACTTGTGGCCATACACGTATACCTTTAAGGGTAAAAGGAGTGAAGTCAACAGACATTGGAAAGTAGATCACAATTCGTTCAAAATTTTCCATGGAGTTTCAGCTTCATCGCTCCCAAAAGAAAATCAAATAATAGATGCGCTCATGTCTTTCGGAAGATCCAAGGATACCAACTATGTAGTTTAAGGTAAGAAGACTCGCCAAAAAATATATTCAAACGTATCTCGGAATTATGATGCAACACACACATAATTATTAAGCCATTACTAATCCAAACACGTACGAGGCACAACACACTCAGTTATACAAACGAAAACTTTTATCATGGTCAAAAACAGAAAGCCACGACAAGAATCTTTCAACAATGAAACAAAACAATACTTAGAAAGGAAATTGGAAGAAGAAATGAACCTTTAGCAGGAGCCATTGCACAATGAAGAAAGCTCTACCCAAAGCACTTCGTCAACTAAAAAATCAAATTCCAAAATGAAAGCGCGTTAGTCCCCACTAATATTAAGTTTCAGATCTAGATAACAAAATTGTTATCTAAGACAGTGATATAGAATACCGTTTAAGCACATAGAAACTGAATTAATTAACACAGCACAATGTGCATTTAGGAAGACGGAAAGATTTGTTGTAACCTGTGAGAGACGGTGATGGCTGCCGCGGCCGTAGAGTCGGGTTTTCCAGCGAAGAAGATGAATATTGTTTCTACATGTACAGTACAGAATTACATATAAAACCTTACTTCTTTTTGTAATTAAAAAAAAAAAAAAAAACTTACTTCGTTTCAGATCGTGCATAAGCCCAAGTCAATATAATGGGCTGGACTTTCGCGATGTTAAAATGGTAACTATAGTATTTATAGAGGCCCACGGAAGTTCCTTCCCTCAATTTTCTGCCCCAAAGGGAAAAAAAGATGACAATAGAAACGTTGTTCTTTATGTGAATTTAATATAATACCTTTATCAATCTATTTTATATTGTCTTACTCGATCATCGTCTCTAGAAATAGATCTTTTTTCAACATAAGGAGAATTAACGTTAATTTTATCTTGACCCTTTTGAAGTAATAAAGGGGCTACACTATAGCGGCACGAACCCATGATAATATTTATAAATGACTTGTTTTTGGTAAGAGATGCACGTTACTGTATGTAAATTTCAGTGCATGGTGTACATCGATACTCACGTGCATTTCTCCCTTTGAGTCAAAATAAATATGTTTTCAAACCTTTTCTTTAAAATTAAAAGTTTATATTCCTGCACGAATCTCAACAATAACTTGTTGTGACCGTACATATTGATCATTTTGGACTAAAGGAAAACTTTTTGGCTGATTAGTCACCCCTTGCATGTATGATTTTAGTGATCAAAGACATTGTTGGTAAATTGATATAATTAAAAACAACAAAAAAAATCTGGAGAGAAGGCAACATCGATCTTGGCTTTTTCGCAGAACTCCATTTAGCATGCATAATGTAACAATCCACAATACAAAACAGGAAAAACAGGTTAATCCAAATAATCTCTAGATGGTTAAGCAAAAACAGCAACAAAATTCCATTTATTTAGCATATTCTCCTCACACGACACTTTCTTGAGACAGTTTAGCAAACTACATTTTACTTCCAAATTAAGAAAATAAATGGGATTTTATTCCAAGCAACCATATCGCCCCTAGCTCCTACGGCCCTGTATTCCCAAGGAAAACACTGCTTAGAACTGTCTTGGAACTCAGGGAGTACTTCAGCAGCTTCAGACCCTAGCAACAAATGGACATGGAGATCAGTACGTATGTCTCAGTCCCACAAAATGTATTAAAAACCTAATGGAGGTGAGAGAAAAATTCAGATTAATTAGCATCATATATAGATATACCTCAGCCATGTCAAAAGTAACCACCCTCTCTTCAAGAGAACCTAATTCCTGGACATTGAACTTGTTGAGCAACGTTATACCGGAAATAGTAGACATGGGTTTGACTACCAAGTCATCCATCACCATGTAAGTAACCACCCCTTTCACAAAACCTCCCTCATCGGACGATATCTGATCAGACGTTGTCCTCGTTGGAGCAACAAAAGGAATCTCAGTATTCATCAAGCGTTTACACGCAGGACAAATGGCTTTTGGATTATCAGCCACATTATGATGGTAATTGGAACACATGTAATATTGCTTTCTGTTAATGGATTCATCTTCTGTCAGCAAGAGAGGGGCATCATAGCCAGAAACGACAGCAACTTTGGGCTTCAGAAGGGTGTCCTTGTTCTGGTTAGGTTGCAAGTATGTCTCATTCAGCTTTTCTATGCTTTCATATAGATTGCTTAGGCAACCCACCATACCATTCTTTAAGAGGAGCCGAATGACAGTCCCAACTGGGAAAGAAAGAAGGGCAAATAGAAAATCCACGAAGTCCTTCCCAACTTCTGCAAACAGGACTTTGCGACACTTTGTGTCGATAAGGAGCTTAAGGCTAATTTCGGTGGATGCCATTGCCGCTTACCACTCCAGTTATGACGCTGCTAGTTGAAGCGGCTGTGTTTCACTAGGGCGTTGTGGTTCTGTATATAATACGGCTCGAGAGAGACTCCATTACTGCTACATAGGGAAGAGGAATGGTCGAAATAAAGAGCAGCATGCAACGGTTGGTTTTCGCATGGGAACCATTGAGAGCGCATAGCCTTGGTAATGGAAATGAGCTAAATGATTCCGGCTTTATCTGCATGGGATGACGTTACGAAGCAAAGTTAATAATTGAGAAATGAATAAAGGTCTCGAATGGGATTTTTTTTTTTTATCATTAAGAAAAATATTTTTTAATAATGTTATAAATTTTTTATTTTTTTAAAAAATATTTATGATAATTAAAAAAATATATTAAAAAAAATGATACTATTCAATCTCAAATTCAGGACCTATAGCAATACTCTTTATAATTAGCTGATGGACATGACTGTTATCATGTGAAGTTTAAAAAAGAAATTTAATTAAGAGATAATTAAAAAATTATTTATATATAAAAAAAAAAAAAAGAACCAAACACAAAAAGTGGTTTGACGTGTCACCTGGCTTCAGATCGAAGGACCAAACACATCGTCGTGTATCTGATCTGCATTCTAAAATTCCTTTCTCTACTTTATAATTGGGGCTCTCAAACATCAATCCCTCCCTCACGCCTGCTTTACCACTTCCCACTTCAATGACAAAGAATGGGGAATGGCGACGGCAACTTTTTTGAGTTCGTCACTCTCTATGATTAAAAGGTTGTTCGGATGAGACTTTGCTTCATTATCCAAATTAAGAGTTGTTAAAATTAAATGTTCAATTTTTATAGTGAACCCAGATTACTCGGTTTTGTTGGAAGTCATCTCCTCAGATTGAAACATATTCATCCATCAAAACCCAGACTCGATGCGGCGATGTCATGAAATTAATCTCCGATACTCCCACATTTACGTGGGAAAGTATTGGCATTGGATTAGCAATTTCAATCTTTAAAATTTGATTAATATGAATTTTTTTTTTATTTTTAGCCAATTACTCAAAATTTAAAATTTACATTGGATTAATCATCACATTCTTTAAAATAATAAAATATTATTATTATTAATTATTAATATTTCTTTAATTAAATTATATAGATAAACATTATTTATATTATAATTCGTTATAAGATAAGATTATTGCATTATTTTGTACCTTATAAATAATTAATAAAAAGCTTATTTATATTTTCTCATATTATTATAATTTTTACATGATTATAGATAGATGTAAAAAATAATTTCTTAATTATTTTTATATTTTAAAAAATATTAAAAGAAAGATGATTAATATTATTTTATAAAAATATAATTAATAATAAAAAACTGCATCGTAATTTTAGGAATAAAGTTATTATATGGATGAAATTACACTAGAAAGAAAGAAAAGAAAAACACAAGAAATAATAAAATATTAGAATGAAAATATTACAATTCCTTTCATATGACTTTAGGAATGAAGTTACTATACATCATCTTTCAAAAGAGTTGGGTTTAGCTAATATAATATAACAGAAATTTAGTAGACATTCTTCAAAATATGATTTCATTGAGATTTGACTAAGCCAATGCAAGTGCTTGACAAATTTAAAATCCCATAATCATTCATTTCCCAAAATAAATAATATATTGAGGTTTTGCTAAAAGATAGACATGCTACACATAAGCCTTTTAAGTGTAATACACGGCATAAAAAATGCTGACTTGGATTAATAAAGATAAAAGAATTAACTCTAAATTTTCTATCTTTTCTCTCGGAGTAATATTACATACAGTTATAAAATGTATAAATATCGTACAGTTATTTTAAAAATAAAATAAAATTTATTATTAAAAAATTAATTTTTTTATATAAATTTTATATTTATTCAATTTTTTAAAAATAATTATGCGAGATTTGCCGCTACAAGTATGATTTCTCTTTCTCTCGTACAAAACACCTCCCTCTCTCGTACAGAAAGGTTGTGTTTGAATGTTGAAGTGAGTTGAGTTGAGTTGAGTTGAGATGATAAAATATTGTTAGAATATTATTTTTTAATATTATTATTATTTTGGGATTTGAAAAAGTTGAATTGTTTATTATATTTTATGTTGAAATTTGAAAAAGTTGTAATGATGAATTGAGAGTATTTAACTAACCAAACGAAGCCAAAATCTCCCAAATCGTTTCTTCCCTCATACAGAACTGATTCCGTCCACCAAAAGTAAAAGAAAAAAAATATATCGTTTCTTCTCTTCTTCTCACAGGATAGCCAACCTCCTCAGCATCCCTCACTCAACGTTGATAAGTATCAAATAAACTCAAAAAAGTAGTTGAATGTGATACAAATTTAACATTCACAGAAACTAAATTGAAAAGACAAGAAATTAACTCGAACTCCTGAAATCCAAATCACATCCAACAACCACCCTTAAAAATTACCGTTTCTTCACAATCCCAAAAGAAAATAGACACCATTCCGAAGAGCCAGAAGAAAGCAATGGTACCAAAACATTGCACAATGAAGAAAGCGATCTACCCAAAGATCACCCCTTCAAGAGAAATGTAAGCAGCGTTCAAGACCTCTAGATAGATCATAAGTGTCCCCACTAATATTAAGTTTCAGATATAGATAACAAAATTGTTATCAGACAGTGATATCGAATACCGTTTACGCACATAGAAACTGAATTAATTAACACAGCACAATGTGCATTTAGGAAGACGGAAAGATTTGTAACCTGTGAGAGACGGTGATGGCTGCCGCGGCCGTAGAGTCAGGTTTTCCAGCGAAGAAGATGAATGTTGTTTCTACATATACTGTACAGAATTACATATATAAAACCTTACTTCATTTTTATTAATCTGGTGATCTTTATGTGAATTTAATTTAATATCATACATCCTAAATGCCTTGTCTGATTTTAGTGAGCATAGACATTGTTGGTAAATTGATATAATTAAAAACAAAAAACAAAAAGAATCCGGAGAGTAGGCAACATCTTGGCTTTTTCGCAGAAATCCACAATACAAAACAGGAAAAACAGGTTAATCCAAATCATCTCTAGATGGTTAAGCAAAAACAGCACCAAAATTCCAGTTCTTTAGCATATTCTCCTCACACAACACTTTCTTGAGACAGTCTAGCAAACTACATTCCACTTCCAAATTAAAGAAATAATTTGGATTTTATTCCAAGCATCCATATCGCCCCTAGCTCCTATGGCTCTGTATTCCCAAGGAAAACACTGCTTAGAACTGTCTTGGAACTCAGGGAGTACTTCAGCAGCTTCAAACCCTAGCAACAAATGGACATGGAGATCAGTACGTATGTCAGTCCCACAAAATATATTAAAAGCCTAATGAAG
The DNA here is from genome assembly GCF_001411555.2 of Juglans regia. Classification (NCBI taxonomy): domain Eukaryota; kingdom Viridiplantae; phylum Streptophyta; class Magnoliopsida; order Fagales; family Juglandaceae; genus Juglans; species Juglans regia. The sequence continues at coordinate 29,841,782 of NC_049912.1, read as the reverse complement.
GTGAGAGAAAAATTAAGATTAATTAGCATCGTTTATAGATATACCTCAGCCATGTCAAAAGTAACCATCCTCTCTTCAAGAGAACCTAATTCCTGGACATTGAACTTGTTGAGCAAAGTTATACCGGAAATAGTAGACATGGGTTTGACTACCAAGTCATCCATCACCATGTAAGTCACCACCCCTTTCACAAAACCTCCCTCATCGGACGATATCTGATCAGTTGTCCTCGTTGGAGCAACAAATGGAAGCTCAGTATTCATCAAGCGTTTACACTCAGGACAAATGGCTTTTGGATTATCAGCCACATTTCGATGGTAATTGGAACACGTGTAATATTGCCTTCTGTTGATGGATTCATCGTCTGTCAGCAAGAGAGGGGCATCATAACCAGAAACGACAGCAACTTTGGGCTTCAGAAGGGTGTCCTTGTTCTGGTTAGGCTGCAAGTATGTCTCATTCAGCTTTTCTATGCTTTCATATAGATTGCTTAGGCAACCCACCATACCATTCTTTAAGAGGAGCCGAATGACAGTCCCGACTGGGAAAGAAAGAAGGGCAAATAGAAAATCCACGAAGTCCTTCCCAACTTCTGCAAACAGGACTTTGCGACCCTTTGTGTCGATAAGGAGCTTAAGGCTAATTTCGGTGGATGCCATTGCCTCTTACCACTCCAGTTATGACGCTGCTAGTTGAAGCGGCTGTGTTTCACTAGGGCGTTGTGGTTCTGTATATAATGCGGCTCGAGAGAGACTCCATTGCTGCTACATCGGGAAGAGGAATGGTCGAAATAAAGAGCAGCATGCAACCGTTGGTTTTCGCACGGGTACCATTGAGAGCGCATAGCCTTGGTAATGGAAATGAGCTAAATAATTCCGGCTTTATCTGCATGGGATGAAGTTACGAAATTAGCTGATCGACCTGGCTGTCATCATGTCAAGTTTTAAAAAAGAAATTTAATTAAGAGATAACTAAAATTTATTTATATATATAAAAAAAAGAACCAAACACAAAAAGTGGTTTGGCGTGTCACCTGGCTTCATATCGAAGGACCAAGCACACCGTCGTGTATCTCATGATCTGCTTTCTAGAATTCCTTTCTCTACTTTACAACTGGGGCTCTCAAACATCAAAATCCCTCCCTCACGCCTGCTTTACCACTTCCCACTTCAATGACAAAGAATGGGGAATGGCGAGGGCAACTTTTTTGAGTTCGTCACTCTCTATGGTTAAAAGGTTGTTCGGATGAGACTTTGCTTCATGATCCAAAAGAGTTGTTAAAATAAATGTTCAGTTTTTGTAGTGGTTCTCGGTTTTCTTGAGAATATAGTGAACCCAGATTACTCGGTTTTGTTGGAAGTTCATCTCCTCAGATTGAAACATATTCATCCATCAAAATCCCGACTCGATGAGGCGATGTTATGAAATTAATCTCCGATACTCTCACATTTACGTGGGAAAGTATTGGCATTGGGTTAGCAATCTCAATCTTTAAAATTTGACTAATATGAATTTTTTTTTACTTTTAGCCAATTACTCAAAATTTAAAATTTATATTGGATTAATCATCACATTCTTTAAAATAATAAAATATTATTATTATTAATTATTAATATTTCTTTAATTAAATTATATAGATGAACATTATTTATATTATAATTCGTTATAAGATAAGATTATTGCATTATTTTGTACCTTATAAATAATTAATAAAAAGCTTATTTATATTTTCTCATATTATTATAATTTTTACATGATTATAGATAGATGTAAAAAATAATTTCTTAATTATTTTTATATTTTAAAAAATATTAAAAGAAAGATGATTAATATTATTCTATAAAAATATAATTAATAATAAAAAAATACATCGTAAATTTAGGGATGAAGTTATTGTAGAGATAAAATTACACTAGAAAGAAGGAAAAGGAAAACACAAAAAATAATAAAATATTAGAATGAAAATGCTACAATTCCTTGATTTTAGGAATGTAGTTATTATACATCATCTTTCAAATGAGTTGGGTTTAGCTAATCTAATATAATAGAAATTTAGTAGATATTCTTCAAAATATGATTTAATTGAAATTTGGCTAAGTCAATACAAATGCTCTGACAGATTTGAAACTACATAATCATTCATTACCCAAAATAAATAATATATTGAGGTTTTGCTAAAAGATAGGCATGCTACACATAGTGTAATATACCGCATAAAAAATGCTGACTTAGATTAAAAAATATAAAAGATTCAATTCCAAATTTTCTCCTATTTCTCTTGGAGTAATGTTACATGTAATTATAGAGTATATAAGTATCGTACAGACATTTAAAAAAAAATTATTATTAAAAAATTAATTTTTTTTCATATAAATCTTATATTTATTTAATTTTTTAAAAATAATTATGCGAAATTTGCCACTACAAGTATGATTTCTCTTTCTCTCGTACAAAACACCTCCCTCTCTCGTACAGAAAAGAACTGATCCCGTCCCCCCCAAAGTAAAAAAACAAAAAATCGTTTCTTCTCTTCTTCTCACAGGATAGCCAACCTCCTCTTCAGCATCCCTCACTCAAGATTCCTCCATTGATAAGCATCAAATAAACTCAAAAAAGTAGTTCAATGCGATACAAATTTAACATTCACATAAACTAAATTTAAAAGAGAAGAAACTCGAACTCCTGGATTCCAAATCACATCCGACAACCACCCTTAAAAATTACCGTTTCTTCACCATCCCAAAAGAAAATAGAAACCATTCCGAAGAGACAGAAGAAAGCAATAGTACCAAAACATTGCACAATGAAGAAAGCTCTACCCAAAGCACTTCGTCAACTGAAAAACCAAATTCAAAATGAAAGCGACCTCAGAGATCACCCCTTCAAGAGAATTGTAAGCAGCGTTCAAGACCTCTAGATAGATAAGTGTCCCCACCAATATTAAGTTTCAGATATAGATAACAAAATTGTTATCTAAGACAGTGATATCGAAAACCGTTTACGCACATAGAAACTGAATTAATTAACACAGCACAATGTGCATTTAGGAAGACGGAAAGATTTGTAACCTGTGAGAGACGGTGATGGCTGCCGCGGCCGTAGAGTCAGGTTTTCCAGCGAAGAAGATGAATGTTGTTTCTACATATACTGTACAGAATTACATATATAAAACCTTACTTCATTTTTATTAATCTGGTGATCTTTATGTGAATTTAATTTAATATCATACATCCTAAATGCCTTGTCTGATTTTAGTGAGCATAGACATTGTTGGTAAATTAAATTGATATAATTAAAAACAAAAAACAAAAAGAATACGGAGAGTAGGCAACATCTTGGCTTTTTCGCAGAAATCCACAATAAAAAACAGGAAAAACAGGTTAATCCAAATCATCTCTAGATGGTTAAGCAAAAACAGCACCAAGATTCCAGTTCTTTAGCATATTCTCCTCACACAACACTTTCATGAGACAGTTTAGCAAACTACATTCTACTTCCAAATTAAGGAAATAATTTGGATTTTATTCCAAGCATCCATATCGCCCCTAGCTCCTATGGCTCTGTATTCCCAAGGAAAACACTGCTTAGAACTGTCTTGGAACTCAGGGAGTACTTCAGCAGCTTCAAACCCTAGCAACAAATGGACATGGAGATCAGTACGTATGTCTCAGTCCCACAAAATATATTAAAAACCTAATGAAGGTGAGAGAAAAATTAAGATTAATTAGCATCGTTTATAGATATACCTCAGCCATGTCAAAAGTAACCATCCTCTCTTCAAGAGAACCTAATTCCTGGACATTGAACTTGTTGAGCAAAGTTATACCGGAAATAGTAGACATGGGTTTGACTACCAAGTCATCCATCACCATGTAAGTCACCACCCCTTTCACAAAACCTCCCTCATCGGATGATATCTGATCACTTGTCCTCGTTGGAGCAACAAAAGGAATCTCAGTATTCATCAAGTGTTCACACGTAGGACAAATGGCTTCTGGATTATCAGCCACATTTAGATCGTAATTGGAACACATGTAATATTGCTTTCTGTTAATGGATTCATCTTCTGTCAGCAAGAGAGGGGCATCATAACCAGCAGTGACAGCAACTTTGGGCTTCAGAAGGTTGTCCTTGTTCAGGTTAGGCTGCAAATATGTCTCATTCAGCTTTTCTATGCTTTCATATAGATTGCTTAGGGAACCCACCATACCATTCTTTAAGAGGAGCCGAATGATAGTCCCAACTGGGAAAGAAAGAAGGGCAAAAAGAAAATCCACGAAGTCCTTCCCAACTTCTGCAAACAGGACTTTGCGACCCTTTGTGTCGATAAGGAGCTTAAGGCTAATTTCGGTGGATGCCATTGCCGCTTACCACTCCAGGTATGGCGCTAGTTGAAGTGGCTGTATTTCACTAGGGTGTTGTGGTTCTGTATATAATACGGCTAGAGAGAGGCTCCGTTACTGATGGGCTTGTTCCCCAACTGTCTGCCAACAAGATTCACAGCCATCAAATTTGAGGAAAAATTATCCGCAAATCGTCGTGCGTTTACAGCAAAGAAGAGAAAAGAGAGAGGGAGAGGAGAGGTCTGGAGAAAAAGTAGAGAGTTGAGTTAAGTGATCTAATATTTTTCTGTGTTTTATTATCTAGTAGTGGAGTTCTTTTTTTCTGTGTACGTCGAACCACTTCAAATTTTTTATGTCTGCAGAAGTGCGTGTATTTATTTATTTCGCTGTCTAATTTCTCCAACAATTACTGCTACATAGGGAAGAGGAATGGTCGAAATAAAGAGCAGCATGCAACCGTTGGTTTTCGCATGGTTACCATGCAGAGCGCATAGCCTTGGTAATGGAAATGAGCTAAATTAAATGATTTCGGCTTTATCTGTGCATTGGATGATGTTACGAAATATTATGACAGAAAATTCATCTTGCCAGGCCACAACAATGGATTCAGGACATTCAAAAAACATGCACACAGCAGCAGCCACGGCAACAACCTCCTCATGCCTGCAGGAGCAGAGCACAGCCGCACTACCCAACCATTGTCTCAAGCAGCAGAATATTTCTGCAACAGATGGCAGAGCACCACGACAAATGGTAGAGCACCCCGTGTACCATTTCCAGAACATTCCTCCGTAACAAACTGTATCATCATACACCGTTGGATCAAGATTTTGCTCTTTCATCTTACCTTAGAGAAATCTGTACATATATATATATATATATAAATTTATTTGGTTCAATGTATTGAGGTACTGAAGAATGAAAATATACGAATGAAAAACTTCATCTTCTGTTTAGCTTTTCCTGAAGCACGTTATGTGCTCTAGTCTTTTCTTTCTTCTTCATTGCATATAATTCTTTGGGTGCGGCTACTCTGCCGCCCCAATTTGACCGCTGGGCATACCGCCCAGCGTAAAAACTTTTTTTTTTTTTTTTCTTTTTTCTTCACATTTTTTTAACATATTTAAATACATTTAAAAAATAAAAAAATATATATCAATACATTCAAAATAACTTCCTTAATCACTAAGTAAAAAAAAAAAAAAAAATGACCAGCGGTCAAATAGAGGTGTCAAATAAAGTGGACATAGTAGTATTTTCCTAATTCTTTACGAAAGAGAGTTAATAAGCTGATTGACTGTCATGTCAAGTTTAAAAAAGAAATTTAAATAAGAGATAACTGAAAATTTATTTAAAAAAAAAAAATCAAATACAAAAAGTGGTTTGAGCGCTCTGTTTTTGTAGTGGTACTCTGTTTTCTTAAGAATATAGTGAACCCAGAAGTAATCCTACAAGTTATCCAGAATTAGGATTATCCCAAGGGCTGAAAAATACAATCCAACATCCCCAAGTATCTTCTGAACCTCGATGTCTGTAATTCTATATGGATGGAATTCTTTCAGTTTCTTAGTAATAATGGGTGGCAATACTCAACCTAAATAATAGCCAGAGGTACAAAAGATTCGAGCACGATCCAATGAATGAATGAAACGCCACACAACTATTTAATCTACAAACCTTGTTTCAAACTACTTCCCAGTTCTCCCTTCGAGTGAAATGTATTGTGAATGTATTGAATTGGAGTGATATTGTTCAACCATTGCATGACCATCCCGCTGGATGTGGTGATTTTAACCAGACTATAACATAATATGAGATTAACCAGAAAAAGATACAGTCTGCTAGGGCCTTCAGATTGTTTCTACTAGTTTAATGTACATGAAAAATGAGGGTTACAACACTGTACAACCAGCTGACGAGCCACAAAGAACTTCAAAAGCAGCCTCCTCCTGCAAACAGCATATAGAAAATATCTCAATTAGATAGACAGGATAGAAGAAAATAGTAAAATGATATACATAAAACCCTTTACACAACCTTGTTTTAAATTTGGGTCATTTTTTTTGTAAAATAACTTATAAAAGGCTTGCATTTCTATTAACCCTCATTCTCTTCTCCAGAAAATTGAGCTCGTTTGGATCCAGAAAAGAATGAAAGACGCTTAACTAAAAATTGCTTAAAGATGGGATAAATCCGAATTTTTTACTTCTTTCCTTCCTGTTTGCCTCATTTATGGATTTACCCAAGGATTCAAAAAAGGAACCTCAAAAGCCAGGCTTAAGCTTGTAGTAATACACAAAGCTTTGTGCTGGGTTTTCCGGCTATTATCTTTGCAAGCATGCTACTTCGACAATACAAGCCCAAGACATTACAAGCCCAAGACATTAGTTATGACCATTCAAAGGCCAGCTGATGAGTATGCCAACGTAAAATTGATGGAGCAGATGCTAAATAATTGAGCATACCATTGGCAGTCGCACTGTGGGCCAAGCAGCAATGGTTTACTTTTAATCTCAATGGAAAACTAGCTGTCCCGGCTCATACATATATAGTCAAAAGAAGTGTCTTGCTTGAATTTAACACGTTGTTAGTAAGAGTTGTTCTAAGAAGATTAATCTCTAAGAAATTAATCTGTGAGAAAAACTAGTACCCCTATTACAACAAAAGACGCACCATCATGTGCTCAAGGTAACTAGAAGAAAAGTACTTAGGTGGATGGCCATTACCTCATTGGTCATCTTGCCAGGGTAAGTCCATCTTGATGCCTGAGAAGTTGCAAGGAGTTAAGCCAACCTATGAAACAGACAAAGATCCAAGGCATTGGATTCCAGACTCTTCATATCGCCACTACAATGAACTCAGAAATGAAAGAAACTCTATCGGCTCTTCATTTTCTTTAACAATCTGTTGATGAACAACATCCAGAGTGCAAATTAGAGGACCTACTAGGCATTGCAAGAAAGAAAGAATGCATAAACCTTGTTATAACATATGTTAGAAATGAAAACAGAAAGCACGAAGCAGTTGTCCTTTGGAAAGCTGGACCAGAAATGTGCTGAAGGTGAAATGTTATGTTACAAGAAGTTATATGTGATCGCTACTTAACCGATCAAAGCTGTATCTTAAAACCAAGTAGAATAGATGGAGCAAATAGCCCTGCTAGTTTTACAAATAGCAGAATGTTAAAAATATATATGGACACAAACAAGGAAATAGAAAAGAACCCGCAAGTGAACCATGATGGCAAAATCAAATTTTATCAAGACAACCAAATTTTCTTGTCAGGAAGCTCCCAAGATTTCCAGAAGCATTTTAACCTAGATGTTTCCATTTGCAAGCCCATTTCACATACCAATAAAGAGTAAAACTTATTCAATTACAAACTTAACAAAATTTTCACCCTTATTGCTGTTGAAAGGCGCAATCACACATAAATAAAGATCATCAATGCAGGTCAATAACATAAGCATTCATTTTATTTTACTTACAAAAACATAAGCATTCATCTGAAATGTGGGGGGAGAGAGAGAGAGAGAGAGGCCCCTGATAAGTACCGCCAGTTATAAACAAACACCACAAAGGGAAAACCCCCGATCAGTACCACATGTTCCACCTAAATTGAAAAACATGCTAAACTTGACAACTCATTCTGCCCAAACATTTAAACGTTTTAAAGGTAATAAAGGCATTTCTATTACCTTTAAAATGCTAAGGCTTTAAAGTACAATGGATAGTGAATCTGCATCTTCCCACGAGACATCAAAACTCGAAATAACAAACAGACTAAATCATACAATATATAAACCTTTCCTTAAAGTTGTAGGCAGGCTGAAAATGATAAAAGTTCTAGACAAAAAAGAAGAAAATAGCATATAATGCAGTAAGCGAAGAATAATACCTTGATAGTGGTGTCTTTCGGAAGACCCATTTGGGTAAGAGCATCTCGACCAATTTGATTCCAGTCAAGCTCTTTTGAATTATCTAACTCTCTGTCACTTTCCAATCGAGTCCGACTTTCATCATGATCAAAAGACCTTCCTACCCAAAAATATAATATTCTATTCTCATTTTTGCCTAAACATGGAGAGAAAATAGCGAAAGCATCTTTAGAATTCACATCACTTGCACCAAATGTTGCAATCTTCTCTAAACTGGGCCACCGACATACTAAAGGTCGCATAAGCTTACTAGGTGCTGAACCACTTTCCTCCATCCCATTTGAGACAGAAGACCCCAGGAAATTTGCCATAGGATTATTTCTCCAGAATTGAGTTAAATTTCCCTCCCCACTTTGAGCTATATCCCTGGACTCTAAAACATCTTCTATCCTATCCAATTCACATGGAGGGCAGGTATTATTGTTTATCCTGACGCAATCTTCTTGATCAGCAAGATAACATGAGGTAGTATATATCACCTTCGAATTATCAGCCATCAATGGCAGTTTCAGAGATTTTGATAAGCTACCCCTGCGCTCAGCAAGGGAAGGTGAATATATTTTAGATTGAGCAGAAGTGGATTTTGAACATGGCTGTGAAAGAAAATTGACACCAACAACTTCAGGTCCATCAGTAGTTTTGAAGGACAAGTTAGAAAAGTTAGACAGCGTTGAAGATACTGGAAGAGAACATGAAGCGGCAGAAGGAGAATCCAGAGAGGACTCTGGCAGATGCTTCGAATTAGTGCTCAAATCCGAAGAGGTGGAATTTGGAGAGAGATGCGAAGGTGAAGAAGCAGAAGATGATGACGAGGATGAAGACGACAATGATGACGAAGGTGATGACAATTTTGTTGATGAATGTCCTATCATCCTAGAATCTGAGTAGACCCTGGAGAGGTACAATTTGGGAGCTGTCACAAACTCCTTCATGTCGCCAGATGCAAACTTACGCCTTAGTACACTCCAACTGCTTTCTCTAGCAGGAAGTTGGGTTTCATGTTCATTCTCAGACGACGCAAATGGAGGCACAAAGCCCCCCCTAATAGCTTTCTGGAAAATCTCAAAATCGACATTATATGGGACTACTTTCCTGTCACCTGGGAAAATCGTGACAGATGATTGCCCAACCTCTGCACCATTGCCGGGTTTCTCCATCAAAGGTAAGAGGTGCTTAAAAGCATCCCAAAAATGAGCCGGTTCCTCTCCTTCCTTGATCATCCTTACCGACCCTTGCACTCTCTCATACCGGACAATCTGACAAACAGCCCCTCTAGCATCCTTTTCCATTATGGCTTCACAGTTCTTGCCAATCCAAATATATACTGCAGAAGGTATATGAACAATAAATGCGCCCCTAGAATCCAGTGCAGAAGGAGAAGGATCGTTCAACATTTTTGGGACAAGATGCAAAGGATCATATGGTGAGTGTGGGGCCATCCTATACATTCTCAATAAAGAACTCGGGCTAAGAGGGAATGCATGCACTCTCTTTTGGCACTGCAACAACTGGCAAGCAAAACCCATATTTGGATCCGCAATACCCCTCGCCGCCTTGACATACTGAAAGGCATCATCAAAACTCTGCCCTTCTCTCCACATTAAGTATGCAATCACCAAGGATGTAGACCTAGACACCCCTTGGCAACAGTGAACAAAAACCCTTCCATCTTGTTCTCTAACATCTTCAAAGTAGTCAAAAACATCATATAGAATACTAGTAATATCCTCTGAAGGGCTGTCCTGCAACCACAAAGTTCTGTACACAAGATCGGCTTTGAAATACTCGGGACAAACAAAACCTACACAATTCAGAACATGCGTAATCCCATTCTGTTTTAGTATATCCCTATCTCTTGCAACCGCATCCCCACCAAGATATATGTGTTCAGCCACTTTTGAACATTCTTTATCAAAGAAAGCAATCTTATCCCTCTTCACAAGCCCACCATTCCTATCTGGGTTTCGCTGAATTGATGACAAATCAAGCTTTAATCTATCCCCACTTCCTCTCCCACTTGGTGTAGGCGGTCCAGGCCACTCGCCAATATCGTCTGACCCTGCCTTCGGCCACTCATCCAAGCTCCGGCGAGCAATAGCCAATGGCTGTAGCGGGGGCAAACACGACCGAGCCTTGAAATTCTGATGGGAACGCGGGGTTAATGGAACAGGGAACCGACGATTTTGCCCATTATTATTTCCTACATTACCATTTGGATCCCCACAATCTTTTGCTTCAGCATCTGGGTTTTGAGAGGCAGCACGGGAAGAGGACCATGACGCTGAGCGCATAAACATCCTATGGTTGCTGGAAGCTTGACAAGGAGCCCGAGAATTACTGGAGGCATCCTCTTTACCCACCATGCCCACTTCAAAATTTCCTATCCCACTATAGAAACGGAAGCAGACCCAGAAACCTGGGAAACCAAACTATTTACATACTATCACTGGTATGTGAAGCATGGGCGGGGTTAACCAACATATGATGAATTAAACCCGTATCAGATCAAGCGCACTGCGACAGATAAAAATAGATGGTAAATCGCCTACGCAAAGAAAACAAAAAGAACAATTAAGCAGATAACACAAGGGGTGTAATTAAAGGGAGATTGACAGTAAATAAATGAGTAAGCATTCTCAATTTGGAGGGAGAAGAAAGTGGCAAATCTACAGGACAAAATAGCAACAAAAAGGTGGAAAATTTAGTCTCGACCTTGGAGTGAAATGCTTACAGACAACAAAACAGAATGAAATGAACTGAAACGAAGTAAATTGGGGAAAAACTCATAATGAACGAAACGATAGTTTAAATTTCTAGGGTTTCTTTTTCTTGTGTTTTGTTTTCCAGTGATGCGAAGTTGAGAGAGAGGAAGTTAGATTTGTGACTTACAAAATGAAGTACGGAAAGGCACCCATGAAAAAGACGTAATTTTAGAGAAAGAGAGAAGATGCGGCTGGGAGGGAGGGAGGGCTAGCTCAGAGCACGAAGAGAGTGAAAAAGGAGACAACACTGAACAATGCGTAGAAATTGGGGGTTAGGGAAATGGGAGCCCTTGCCAACGGTTATGTTATTTTATTTTTATTTATTAGTTTATTTGACTGCGACTGCGACTGCGACTGCGACTGCGTGACGTGGTCACGTGAGAGGACCTAATTAACCTGATTTCTTTCTTGTAAGCGATGATCCGAGTCTTGATTAGCGGCATTAGCCCCAATTCGCGTCGCATGGTGGAAAGTTTGAAACTTCATTTACATATAATAAGAGATCATTTCGATAGTAAAATAAGTTAAAATGAGATGATTTTAGATTAATTAAATAAAATATTATTTTTTTAATATTATTATTATTTTGATATTTTAAAAAAATTAAATTATTTATTATATATTATGTGAAATTTTTAAAAAATTATAATGATAAAATGAGTTGAGGTGAGATAATTTTTATATCCAAATAAATCTTGAAATTTTGTTCTTTTTTATATATTGGGGGAGAGGTTCGAATCCATAATCTCTATTTTAAAGATGTGGGTGTTATACTATCAGGCCTGAAGTCGTAGATATCTAAACCTAACTTGATATGATTCTAGACTAGACAATCGACATTTGGAGCATAATACGATTTTTGCCATACCAGCAAATTCAATGCAAACCTAACACAAGATTAACAAATTAGGGTCAAGGAGTGTAGCATGTTTAATTAAATGAATATGAGTCAAGTCAAATCTTATTCATGTGCGACATGAACCAAAGAGACAAGGGAAAAAAAAAAAGTGAGGATTTTGAATAAATTGTGATTGAGAATAGAGGTAAAGAAAATGGCATTTCCTCAACATTGAATTCTTTAGAAATCTTACATCAGCACTCACTGACATGAAAGCAAATGGTTCAAGACATCAGGATTTACATGAGAATAAAAAAAAATGACCTTTTTATCCGGCAATTCTTACGGCTTGTTTGGAGAGTATGATAAAGTAAGAATTTTGTAAATAATACAACATAGATTATAAATAGTAATGAAATAGTTTAAATTGAATATTTTTTAGATTTAAAAAAAAAGTTGAATAAAAAATATTATAAAGTAAAATATTGTTAAAATATAGTTTTATAATATTATTTTTATTTTAAAATTTGAAAAAATTAAATTATTTTTTATTTTTTATTTGAAAGTTTGAAAATATTTGTATTTAAATTATGTTTTAAAAGGAGATGAGATGAGAAGCAATGACCTCGTTTATTTTTGCATATGAGATGAAATGAATTGAGATTAAAGTTAAAAATTAAATAAAATATTATTAGAATAAATATACATAATTTTTTCAAGGATATTCTCAAATCTCAACCGATCACAAGATATTATGTTATTAAAAAGTTAGAATATTCTTATTCATGAAAGTAATTTGAATAATACGAGAATTTATATTAGAATGAAAAGGATAAAAATGTCACCTTTGTCCATAATTTAAAAGTACCAAATAAGTCGCTCTCACAAGAAAAGAGAGAAAAAAAAATCAAGGAACCTTCATCAATGAAGTCTTTCGTTATGAGTCACAGAGCCCAGCATTTTGTTAGGAAGGCACTCTCACTCGACTTTGAAAGTCGTTCTCACGACCCAAACTAGCAAGCAAGACAACATTGCAAAGGGTAGGATATTAAGGAGTGCACGGCTAAGTTTGAAGTTGTCATCTCGATCGAGTCCTACCTTGGACTCTGCACTTCTTTCTACAAGTAATAGGAGAGACCCGTTGAACTCCTCGGCTATTATCACCTATGAGGACTGGTCAGCAAGTGTAAACTACAAGTCCAATTCAATTTTGTGGAATTCAAGAGAACTGGGTCCCCAATTCCAAACATGGGATCGGAAATTGAATTCAGACGTGCACCATTACTCTTTCATCATTGGTAGATTTCAAAGTAATATTGGTAGATTTGAATACTTCGGCCTACAAGGAACCTGGCTGGGCGATATTTCTTTGAGACAAAATTCCAGAAAACTCCCATCATGAAGAACTTGAATTTAGTGAAGAGTACCTCAGGAATAAGGTCTCTGACAGGGACATATGAGATAGTGATAAAACTGAACACATTTATTTATTCCAAGTAAATTACAACAACAGCACGAACATCATCAATATACCAAACCACTAATAATAGATTTCAGAGATTACCTCACAGTCAATACTGATCTTAATTTTTACCAAGCACACGATTCCATAGGCGGGATATATGGGATGACTGACAACAACCCAACAGCAAGTCATTACCACACAGTACTGGATTTATTTCAAGGAAATTTCCAGATCGCTTGCATTCTTTGAATGTTGTGTAAAGAAAATTAATGCAGCGTGGGAAGCCTAAACTCACTTGATCTCACAACAGAAATATTATTGATCATAGCATGACCCTGGACCAATTGGAGGGGTTCGGGCATACTTATTTGTGATGGGGGCAGCTTGAACCCCGCGCCTATTCAAGAGACATCGGAAGTATTGCAACCGGGGTAATGCAGTTGAGTTTATATTTCCTGTGGATATAGCCTCCCTCCTGCTCCACAAACGCTCTATAGGAAACAATGGAAAATTCTCACCCAATATTTAAGACAATAACTTTGAGCATCTATTACTTATCAAATAATAATAATAATAATAATAATTTTGAGCATCTATAAATTGCAAAAGAAGACAATAATAAAACAAGACAAAATGAAAATATAGGATGAACTTGCTCACCCTTCCGACGTCTCTGCAAAACTCAAAGTGTTTGCCAGTGTGGAAGTGTGCCTATTGGTGTGTAATGTATCTCAGACCTCACACTTTGAATTGAAACCAATGGATTTTGTTTGGGCTTTTTCAGTCCACGTTTCAAAAATCTATTAGTGCACATAGTATCTTCTCTCTCTCAAAATATTTTGAAAAAATCACCACCACTTCCCTATATAGAAAACCTCGAAACAAGTCCATTAGTTGTAACTGGTGATTTTCTTCCAATAAAGGCATACCTGCAGCTGCTGCAGCTCGAGGCCATATTGTTTGCTGAACAACTGATGTATCTGCTGTTTCACCCCACATGCAAACCTCTCCTCCAAGCACAAGCTCTTGCTTGTGAACATCATTTATTCCCTCTAGTGGTTCAGCAGTGTACACTCTATCCCAAGTGACATCCAAATGATCAAGATACCAAACGCCTTGATTGCTGAAAATGCATCTGAAGCCCTTCGCAACTGCCTTCGGGCAAACACCGGGGCCCAACCTGTAGCAACACACAAAATACTTTTTAGGTTGACACAATTACAGAGTCAGCATCATACTCTAATGTGATACTTATCCCAGGAAGAGAAACTCACCAGTTATGCACTACAGTCTGTGGATTAAGGTTTGCTGCAAATGTATTGAAGGTTTCTTCCCTGAGATGTAAAATCAGAATCTGTCACACGCTTCGGTCTTTTAATAAAATGACACTTCCTTAGGGGTACACGCAGAAAAGTGGACATTCTTTTTTTTGGCTGAGGTCAATTGTAAGCTATGCATGTTGAACTTTAATTTCTCTTATTTTCCATTTCCATATTCTATACTGATATACTAGAACTTCCATTTAATTTCTACAATTAATGTAGTCGGAAATACCTATCAAAAACAGGTTTTTTACAATTAACATGAAGTTTAAATAGCAAGCAATCTTATTGTGGTAAATTAGGACATACCAATTGACAGGGGTCCAACTTTTTGAAATTGCGATTTCTTGAGCTTTCAGTACGAAATACTGGTAGGCATCTTTAGTGGTCATGTTTCGATCCTGAAGCCTGCACATTGAATAGTTGATGGAGAGAGTAAATGTTAGTCAATGTCAGATAAACATCACTAAATGGAAACATTTGATAAAGATGAATTTTTAACACCATAGTTCAAGGGCCACCATAAGCTTGCATGGAAAGTGACCGCTATTTCATCCCTCAACACCACAATGTTAAGTTTGACTCCAACATTCAAGCATAACAAACATCACTTGTATGCTATTGACAAAAATACTCCAGCATTAGTTTTAAAACAACAATAGAAATATAATTATCCAATGCTAACTTATTGAGGGCAACTTAATAGGGGGGAAGACTGATCTCTTCCAAATATTGTGGCAGATAAATAAGAAAGAGAACTAAACCAAATTATGAGAAAGATGAAACTCAGTGATTTGAAACCAAACACGCCCTTGAAGTATGTAACCAAGGAGTCAGCATAGTTATAGATGCGGGTGCAAAATCAAAATTATCCCATCAAAACTGACTTGACCAGACCCACAGAGCTTACTAATAGTATTTCATTTCTTATTTCCTGTTATATTCACACTCACATAGATGGAACAAAGAACAAACATAAAAGTAAACATTAGAGGACTAAGATTATTCTGAGTGCAGGCTATATGGTCAACACGTAAAACATTTTTTTTTTTTTAAGTGGTCAACATGTAAAACATAGTGAGTAAAACCAGTGTTTCAAATACCGTACCGTACCGTACCGGCCACTAGGCCGGTACAAAATAACCAGCCCAAATACCGGCCGTACCGTACCGGCCACTGGGCCAGTTATTTTACCGGCCTGTATTTCGGCTTGTACCAACCGATATTTCGGCCTTTTATTTTTAATTTTTTCATTTTTTCAAACTACAAGCTCATTTTTTTACCCCCAATTCAGATTAGGCTATTTATAATTTATATATATATAATTTATTCATATATAGACTATTATTTTGGAATATAATTTATATATATAATTTATTCATATATCGACTATTCCGAAACGGTACCAGTACCGAAATATTTCGTTTCAGTGCCTTGACTTGTACGGCTTCCGGTACGGTATTCAAAACATTGAGTAAAACTTAGTGATCACATGACCAGATTTCCAACCAAAAAAGTTGAGGTATGTACCATTGTTTAACATGTGGAGTAGAGCTCCAGCAATCTGTCAAATAGAATGATTTCATATCAATAAACATCAGAAGGCTGTTAGCACAAAACTAGAACTGAGGGGGAGAGAGAATTGACACACACAGAGTTACTTGTCAAGCAAATAAGGATAAAGTTTATTACCAACAAATATTTTAGGTTCATTTAAGCTTCCTAACCATGAAGTCAAAGTTTATGGCAGATATTGTGGCTTTTGACAAATTAAATCAGAGGCTGTATCTATGAGATTTTCAAATGCCTATAAAGCTTCTCCATTGACTGAAAGAATAGTGAACAAATTTGGAGAAATGGACAGGAGTAGGTATTTCCAATAACTTTGAGAATGCACAATTTCAGTGAGAGGTCATCACTACAAATTCTAAGGGCTTCAAGATTTTCGTCTCCTCTATAACATTTGGTTATATAAAGATGGATTAGCAATAAGCTCAAGCTTCTAATAATAATAATGGACATGGTTAAAAACATTATTCTTTTTCAATTTATCTATCAAAAAAATAATAATAATGGCGGGAAAAAGGAAGAAACTTGTGGTCTCAATTCTTTCTTTTTTCTTTTTTATCAGTAATTGCAGTCTCAATTCTTAATAGCAGAGAAAGGGACAACATACATCAATCTTAACATAAACTAAGCTTTGGTGCTAAACATTGTTTATTTGCATTCAATCTCATAATGCAAGAGGAAAATAGATTTAGTTTTTCAAAATAGTGATAACAAAATCTTAGCATGCAATAAGAAAACCAGTAAATCTAACCTGTATTAACTTCATCACCACCCAAATGGAAGAGCTCAAAGGGGAAAATTTTTCTCATATCTGTAAAATTCAAATTGCTAATAAATAAACCTATGAAGAAGAGAGAAATTTTGAAGCAATATAAAGGAAAAAATAAAATAAATTGCAAAATTAAGCATTACTCCTCCCTTGCTTTTCCCTTCCAAATTTCACTAAAATTTCTGTGTAACCATAAACTTCTTATAGAAATACACTTTCACGTGCTTGTTTATATCACACGGCAGCACACCTATTGATCTTTGAATTATGTAGTACACCCCTCAGTAGAAATACATCTAACAGCACATGAATAAAATAAGCTTTTTAACTAATATTTATATATATTGTGCACAATTTCAGTATAGAGAGGAAAAAAAATTACATGATTATCAGGGAAAACGTTGTAAAGGAGCTTAACCTGTCAGAATACCAGAGATAACATCAAAACTGAAGTTTTTTGTCACATCAAGAGGCTCTCTACATGAAGGAGAAGGCCAGAGATCAGGATATCCAGCACCCCTGCGTAGAAGGTATATCGCACGATATCTCATTGAGGAAACATATCAATATAAGATGAAGTATTAAAACAATTTTTATCTTTTGGTACTTGAGTTTATGAATGCCTCACAAGTTTCCTCTAATGAATTTGAGGAAACAGCAGAAGGAATCAACCAAATTCCCAGATCTGCCAGAAAAAATCGCAAGGTAAGAGTTTACAGACCAGGATTCTACTCCATGATTATGGCACCGGAAGGGGAACATAACCGAATTACGGGTTGAAGGCCAGAAAGGAATTTCCTTTCTATTGGTCAGGACCCGCTACTATGCCAAATCTGGGCTTGCCCAAGAAGATTTTTTATTGGAAAAAAGGTTTCTTTTACAGTCTTCAAATTCAGAAAGATTCTTAGCTTCAATAATTAGATCATAGTATCAGCTTGCACTAAAACAAAAGGTAGACATTAATATGTGTTTTACCATGATTCTGCATGACCAGGGATATCCACTTCCGCCATGACATTGATACCTGTCATAGACCAGGTGAAATAATCAAGAAAAATAGATAAATCCAGACATTCTTGCCCTAAGGTAATTCAACCTCTTTAATTCTAATTTAATAGCTGAAACTTGCTCTATGGCCTATTGTGAAAAAAATTATAGTTTGACATTTCTAACCGACCTTGAGATGCCACATTTCTAATGCATGTAAATTCAATTTGAAAAGGGAAAACTTGTGAACTTCAACGTCCAGACACTTTTTTCAAGCGTCTTACTGAAGCTTCAAAAACTATAAATCTAGAACAAACCTCTTATTTTGGCAAAGCTTCAGGTTGATGCACGAAAGTTGAAACATGAAAAGAAAACACACTGTTAGCCTATGGCAGACAAAGAAAGCATAAAAGTATAAGCAACATCGGAACATGTACAAAGCCATGTGTATAGAGCACAAATAAAGAAAATAAATAGTTATATGTTTGGTTATAGCAATGCACCTGCAAGTCATATATCTTTTGCATACTGAAAGCATCACGTCAAATTTTTTGTCTTCTTTTTTATGTACCATGTTATGTCTCATATATTTACCTAGCCTTCGGTGTTCTCGATACAACATGAGATTTGCAACTCTTGTCATGAAAAATTAGTTCTTTGTTGAAGACAGTAGCATCATATGGTTTGAATAATTCTATATTTCAACAAAAAAAATTTATAAGTCACAAAATATAATTGATATGTTTTTAAAACTATTAGACAAGTAACTCCATGATAGGAAACGATAAAGTTCTAGGACAAGTTACTGAATATCTCTAAAGCTAGTTACTCAGAAATTTAAAGTTTCTCCAGATATCTTACTTCACAATCTCGTAAGCATCCTCAACTGTGTAACGTTCCCACTTGGTGTATGACCCTTGCCACAAATTTGGATACGTGGGTACTTCAAGAGGAAATGACTGCTCGTCTATGATGTGCCAATGAAGGACATTCTACTGAATGCAATTATCAGTATCAGACTTACATGCACTTAATTAGAGAGGCAAAGGATGAAATAATCATCAGCCAAGTCCTTGAGTAAAATTCAATTGTGAAACACCACTTTGAAAAGAATACCAAGTAACAACTCTTACAAGTTTAGTATAGGACATAGATTCAATTATCTGCTTAATCACGTCAACTGGTAAAAAATGCCTCGAAGTATCTGCAAAAATATGCCAATCAAGATGGGTGTAAAGCAACATTATAGGACACAGTTAATATATTAAGCAACATTACAGGACACAATTAATATATTAAGCAACATTACAGGACACAGTTAATATATTGAGCAACATTAAAGGATACAGTTACATATATATATAGGGCATAGTTATAATAAATTTACAAATATACTTTCCAGACACATATGTAGCCTACCAAGAAGAAGCCCACGATATGGAAATCTCGGTTTGTCTAGGATGTACCAAGGAGCCTTGTATACTTGTACTGACTTAGTTCCATAATCAAAAGCACATAATTGGCTGAAAGTCTGGAAATCATAAAATAGAATAGTCAGCGATGGAAAACCCATAACGCTCGAGACGATCACCAGCTTGCCGATCTTTTCTAAAAAAGTGCTGCAGAAACAGGAAGGGATGATTGCAAATGCATGCAGCAAATGCCTGCTATGGCAGGCTTCAACAATGCCATCATACATACCTCTAATCCTCGCAAGGCGCCATAAACAGTATTTGCCTGCAATAAACAGAGTGTCAACACAAATAAACTCGTGACTGACTGCATAGAGTGAAATACGCAATAACGCATCACAGAGATAAAAATAATTGTCCATTCAATTCATCAAAATAACGATAAAATTTAACCAAAATGCCCTTCATTGAGCTTTTGCAGCACGGGAGCAGCTAAAGCTAATCTCTAGCCCTGAAATTACCTCAATCGTCGCCCCCCCAATAATCGACTGCCCGTCATTCTTCGCAATAAACAAAGAATAGCTCTCATCTACGCCGAGTTGAAGCTGAAAAATAACCCAGAACACTTTCAAATTCACCGACCCAAAAAAAAGAAGATTACCCAATTTCCATTCAAGAGCAACTCACTTCTTCGCTATCAGAGTGAACAATGACATTCAACTCGCTAATATCGTACACGGATCTCCTTCCCCTGAATCTACTAAATATAGAAAACACATCGCTGTGTTTGAACACAATCGCTCTGTATCTGTCAAACGCCGCACTGAGGATACCGGAGCTGCCACCTTTTCCGCCGAAGGTGAGCGAGAGGCTGGGGTCAACGGAGAGCGTGTCGTTACCGAAGGTGAACTCTGAGGGCAGAGGCCAGAGGTAGGTGAGAGAGCCATTGATTTCTGGGACGGAACCGAGTACTAGGGTTCTGTAAAGACAGGGTGCAAGCGCGAGAATAAGGAAGAGGGACTTGAAGAGATCGACAAGCATGGTTTAATGGATGGAAGTACGAATGGAGGCTCCCGAGTGTCAACGATGATGAACTAATTGCTCCTTGGAGTGGGTACGGATGGGGGAATCTGTAATCTCCCAATCCAACGGCAAGGCAACAAGGACATAACAAAACGACAGAACAGAACGACGGGTGTCGTTGGTTGCAATAATTTCTTTAAAAACTTCTTAACTTTTACGAGTAATTCTACGTACAACCGTGAAGTGCGTAACCGCCACGTAATCACTTTGAAAAAGAGTGAGATTTACTATTAAAAAATTAATTTTTTTCATGTAAGTCTCATATTTTATTCATTTTTTTCAAAACGATTACACAATTCACGGTTGTAAGTATATTTTCTCAACTTTTAGAGCATTCCCAGGCTTCTTCGCATGCGGTACTTGGTTAAATTACAGAAAAACAAATATGAAAAGGAAAGAAAAATGAGTTACATCGAATTTCTTATAGTAATTTTTTATTTTGATTTTAAAATGTGTACAGTTGTTCTCCAGAGAGTAACTGTACACGTCCTAAATCTTTCTTTTGATTTTTTTTATTCTAAACTTATATTTTAATAGAATATAAATAAAAGTGAGAGAACAAAAATAATAAATAAATAAATATTATTTTAAAATATAAGTAAAATTTAAAAAATATGTTTTTTAGCCAAATTATAGAAAAATTTATAGAAAAACGGATGAGAATAGTCTTAGACAATTATTGTATTTGTTTGGTTAAATTATGGTCTACTATATTTTAAAGATAGTTCTATATAATTTTATAAAAATGACTATACCCTTTAAAAATATGTTAAAATTCAGAAAGTTTATCATTTTTTTATTGAAATTTGAAAATAGATGGAGACTATTGAAAATATAAATGAAAGTAAGTCTTTCTAAAATGCTTTGGCTTATTAAGATCATTAAGATTATTTTGGGCTAAAGATGTTTGATATTGAGATTGTTGATGTCGTGTTTCGTGAGCCTGGGCAACTTCACGTAGGCAGTGTACTAGTGATCACCTGCACAGTAACCAAATGGGAGACCTTGGGATCTGTTGATCATCCGATGCTTAAGTCAGTGTTTGACGCCTTCTCATTAATGTTGGGTGTAAACTATCGCAAGTCTCTTCCTTGGGTAATGAGTTGTGGTTTCCTTTCCTCCTAAGCTTCGCATGCATTTTCTGTCTTGCTTCCCGTTGTGAATAGGATCCGACCTAGGCATCATACCCGAGCCTTAACCCAAGTGCTACTGTCTGTCCCAACCTGTGCACCTGAGCTCTAATCTGGCCCATGTCTCCGGCCCTATTCAACCCATACCTTATATTTAGGTTGTAACCTGGGTCCTACTCTTTACCCAATATAAGTGATTTTCAGATTTTTCCCATTTACATAGATTGTAACAATTTAAAGAAACTTTTCTGAAATTTTTTATTTCCAAAAATGACCTACCGTGTTGACAGGTTTAACAATTCTTAAACTAACAATTCATAGTTTTGGTACTGAGAATATCTCAAAATACATAATTATTATTTATTATTCTACTATTATTTTTTACCTATTTTTCATTACTATTTAATATTCTATTTTTTTACTATTATTTACAAAATATTTGAGAATACCTCACTACCAAAACACAATCTAAGAGTATATAAATTCCTTTGGTACCTTCCTTATGTCGTGGAAAATCGGCAATAATCATAGTGTATAAATCACAAATAAAGTGGTGCTTCTATCGGAATATAGTTTTAAATTAAAAGTGGGCTCATCAATTTGAATTAATATCACTGTTCTTTTATGATATTGTCATCAAATCATCACTTATTTTTAAAATATTTAAAATATGCAGATTTAATATTTATTTTAACAATCTCATTCACGTGTTAAACGAGCTTCATTTCAATAAGTGAATATAACACAATAAATATTTAATTAAATTGAGTAAAGTGAGCGAGGGTTAGAATTTAGAACTCATAATCCCTATTCTGACCATGTAAAATCATTATTTATTTCAAAAACTTAAATTAATATAAATGAATAGATTTAATTATTTATATTTTTTAACAATTACGAAGTTGTTATTGAAAATATTGAAAAAATAGGTTGTAAACCATTTGATTAAGACCTCATTTGGATATTGAGCTAAGTTGAATTGAATTGAGTTTTTTTATAAATAACGGTGAGTTTAGATGGTGAAGTGAGTTTTGTATAATTCACATAATATGAATTTAGATGTATTTATGAGAAATTGAAAAAGATTATAGATCATGTGTGTAAAGAGGTGTTGAATTAAAAAATATTGTAGATCCTACGTATAAAAATGTTTTGAATTGAGTGATATTTAATGCTTAAAAAATTTGATGTTTAGATGTTAAATTCAACTTAAAATTAGACTGAACTAAATTGATTTCAATATCGTCTAACATCCAAACGGGCCTAAAAGTAACTCTAGTAATTAGGAGTTAAAAGCTCTTCAACTTGAAGTATTGATTACAAGAAAAATATCATAACTAATTTTGGAGTTTATTATCTTCAAATTGTAGGCTTGCTTATATAATGCATTTTAAGTATTGTATGACTATTTAAAATACATCACATCTAATAATGTTATCGATGCTGATAAATTCATGATTAATAGTAACATTGTTTTAGTTACAAAACCAAAATTCACAAATTAAAAAAAGAAAAAAAAAAAAAACCACAACAACAGACACAGCTTACAATTTTATTTTTTTTTAATAAAATGGATGCATTAAGAATACGGTTGGTTTAAGAAATTTTAAGAAATTATATTTTTTAATTGGAGAAGATTACCATATTTTATGATTAAAAAAATACATAAAAAAAAAAAGAATGAAAAGATGAAATAGACATTTTTGGACACCAATTCGGGACAAATCTTCTGTAGGTGTAATATTACTCTTATAAATAAGTATTTGTATTTTGATTTTTTTTTAAAATTTATAAGAATAATATTAGATATAGTTATGTTTGGTAGTTAAAATGATTTCAACTCATCTTAAACTAATCATCGATGAGATCCACTACTTGTTCAACTTTTCATAAAAAAATCAAACACATATTCACATAATTCGTACATTCAAACACATATTTCAATATATTTATATTTAAACACATCTCAATAGAATTTACAAAATATTACTATTTATAAATTAATTTAAATCATTTGAAATTATCTAACATCCAAACACGACCTATTGTGCAAGTCTTGAACAATCAATTTAAAGAAAAACAAGATTTAAATCTGCCTCGCTTTTATACGCATGGACTATGTGAAACTTATGCATCTAAGGATCCCTTTAGGAACACAAATATTACTTGATATTATAAAATTATTCCACTACTATTTAATAATTATTTACTAACTATATTACTATAATTCACAAATTACTTAATTATTATTAATGGATATTTTAAAATACTTTAAATTTGGAGAGTGAGATGAGAATTTTGTATTTTGTTTTGAAGTTTAAAATATTATATTTTAATATTATTATTATTTTGAGATATAAAAAATATGTATTGAAATTTGAAAAAATTAAATTGTTTATTATATTTTATATAGAGATTTTAAAAAAATATAATAATAAAATAAAATAAGAATTTTATGTTTTATTTTAATTACCAAACCTGTCCGTATTCAGAAACCATACAAATGATTTTCTATTTTAAAATTTTAGAGATATCGGGCCTCTATTGAAGATATCGGGCCGAGCTAGTTGAGTGGTCAGTGCCACGTCATCGGGTTAAGAGAATTGTTAATCGGTTGTGTATAAGAATTTTTTTTCTCATTTTCTAGTTGGTACTTATTAGAAAGTAGATATATATATAGTCAATTACACATACTTCTTAATCATTCTACTGATGTGACGGAATTAAACAATTATTTTATTTAAAAAAAAATAATACAACCAATCATATTGACTTATACACAAATAAATACGTAAAAGTAATTACATATTAAATTTTTCGATATATTAATATCAGCATTCAATATTAGCAGCTATGCGAGCTAAAGGAGAATATTTAGATTAGTTAATAAAGCATGGCTGTAAGGTGCCCCATAAAGTATGCTTTTCAATTATATGGTTCCGCGGTTGCAATTGCATTACAGTATAAATTATTGTTTCGCGGACATGGTTGCAGCAGGCAAAGGAGGCGACCACACGTGAGGTTTGACGTTAAGGAGGGAATCGTGACCACCCCCGGCGGGCGCTGCGGCTGCGCTAACCGCTGGGAACTGGGTCCACGAATCGCAGATACCCATCCCTATAAAGCCAATGACATTCAATACAGGCTCTTTATGGTCCAGACTCCAAATCGAATTTCGTTATTGAAAAGGTTCCGTTCCTCGAATTTTGTTACGTGAATTTAATTTTTTATTTAAAAAAAAAAAATAGATTATTCATATCAATATTAAATAATATTGATCACTCCGGAAGGCGTAATCACTTATCGGATAGAATCAAATGCCAAGTCCGGTTCGGAGTTAAAAATGGGACCCACACGCCAACTTAAAGGCCCACAGAAGGAATCAATGAATAATGTGGCTCAGGCAGGTATCAGTCTGTGATTCTCCTCGGCAATCCACTGACTCTCTTTGTCTACCTATTCTACGTTCCATTTTCTTTCATGAAATCCTAACCGTCCACGGGTCGCAAATTCTGTACCACGCCTTTTTTTTTTTTTTCCCCCCGAGCTCTCGGATGTTATTCCCCCACGCTATCACCGTCACCTAATCCGATCTCGTGTCGCCACTCCAATGCTCATCGACATGCCAACAAATCCGAAAAACCATATCCCACGCGCGCCAGATTACCGTTCAATAACCCCATGGGATCCCAAGGTCCAAGACCTTTTGCTCCCGGTCTTTCCTAATCCAATTACAGAAGCGCGTGGATTAGGAGCGTGTCAGAAATTTTGGTGCGCGCTAACTTTTTTCGTGCTCTTCTTTACTTTCCCAGTTTCCCTGGTTCAAGAATCTCCGACTATAGCAGCCACAGCAGTCATTCACCAAACATCCCGAAAAAGCCCTCTTGTTTTCCCAATTTTATTTCCAGTCCAAATATCCCTCGTTCTCCATTGCTCTTGGGTAAGAGGAAAATGGTGGAGCCGGTGGCTCTCGAGAGCGACGAGGAGCGCTCTCTCTTGGCTCGGCCCAACTGTGGTGACGGGTCGTGGCGGTTGAACTTCGACGGGGTCCAGTTATGCCGAGAGCAGAAGGAGAAAAAGCTTCCTCGTGGCCTCCACGACTGCCTGGGGGTTTTAGGTATTTTCACTATTCTTCGTGGTTGGTAATTTGTTGATGATCTTTCTCTTTTGGTCTTTAATGGCGATATTCTATTCCGAGTTTTTGGTCTGTTGGGCATTTTGCTTGTTTTGGTGTTATTTCTATAGTTATGTCCCTCCAAATTATTGTATTAATTGCTTTATTTCGCTTTGCTTTTACCTTATTTTCAGTTGACAGGCGGTGGAGTTAGTTGATTCTTAGTGTTTTCCCATATCTTTAAATTTATATGAACCAGTGGTTGTTATGTATGGGAAAAAGCCTATGGTTGTTTTGAGCTTCAGTTTGCTTTGCCATATATAAGCGGTACAAATTCCTGGGTAGAAAATTGGTGAGAATAGGTGACAATTCTGGATTTTGCTTTGTAAATTGATCGTTAAAAGAGTAATTAAACCGTTGGTGGAGGCGTTGAGACTTGGATTATTATTATTATTTTTGGGGGAGGGGGGGTCTTCTTAGCTCACGAGTTGGTTGCTTGCTTGGCTGGTTCAGGTTATTTTTGTGTGCTGGCATGCTTGATATTTTGTTCTCTCATGTAAGCAAAAGTAGGAATTTTGGATAGCAGATAGCATCCTATAAGCCGCCAAGATGGAAGAACAGAATACTTTAATGTGTTAGAGGTTTGAGAGGTTTAACAGTTCAGCATAGTATGATTTTATGAATAGTTTCTCAGAAATCCTTGTATATTTGAGAAGTCACTAATTTTCTTCTAAAAGGTTTAAAAGCCGCTAATTGTATAGCCTGAGTGTGTCACTGGTTAATTCTAAATAATAGTGGAAGGGGGAGACACTATGACTTGGAGAAACCGGGCAAGTGAAATTGATTGGAATGATTCTTTAAGTAATATAACTCACAATCAAGGCTTCAGAGATATCATACGAATGACTCTCAATTGTTTTGCTTGATGGCTGCAGGTCCTGAAGACAATGTGGCTGACTACTATCAGCAGCAGGTAGAAATGCTTGAGGGCTTTAATGAAATGGATGCTTTAGCAGAGCGTGGCTTTATTCCTGGGATGTCAAAGGTTCATACGATCATTGCAATTTTCAATTCCTTAAGCTTTTATTTGTTTACATTTGGCTCTGGAGCTGAAAACCATAATCGTGCTATTGTTATGGTTTCAGGAAGAGCAAGAGAAGTTGGCTAAAAGCGAAACATTTGCCATCAGAATATCAAATGTTGCAAACATGGCTCTCTTTGCAGCTAAAGTCTACGCATCTGTTCAAAGTGGTTCCTTGGCTATTATTGCATCCACACTGGACTCGCTTCTTGATCTTTTGTCTGGCTTCATCCTGTGGTTTACTGCATTCTCTATGCAAACACCCAACCCTTATCAGTATCCTATTGGAAAGAAACGTATGCAGCCATTGGTAAGTTATCCTCTAAACTTTCTTTGTGATATTCTAATCTACACGCTAAAGTTTACAAATGAACAGTGCAGTGCTGGTGCAGCCCAAGTTTATGCTAAACATGATTATTTTACTTTGCATGCATGTATAGTGCTGACTTAATGCAACCCCCATCTTTGTCAAATTACTTTCTGCTGGGCCATTTTGATTCTAGATAACTAATAACCAATTGGATTATTTTTGCTTTCTTACTGTTATTTGTAATCCTAGTATGTGAAACTGATTTTACCAGCAAGACTCGTTATCAGTCACTAGCTGTAGATGGATATCACTTGACTTATATTTGGTTGAATGGACATTGCCTTGAGTAAAATTGCTATTCGTCCGTGATTTAATCAATGGGAGGAAGGGAAATTTAATATGTTTACCATGAATGAATGCATGTCTTCTTCATTGCTGTTGTTTTGTACTTATGAGATCAGGGAGGTTCATTTTATTTCATTCAAAAGGGAGGGCTCTTGTTTTGCTAAAAAATCTTTGTAGTCCTTGCAAGTGTTCATACATGCCTTGCAACATAATATTACTACAGCAGAGTTTGATACATCTCAACAATTTGCAGGGGATCCTCGTATTTGCCTCCGTCATGGCGACTCTTGGACTGCAGATTATCCTGGAGTCGATGCGGACACTATTCTCTGATGTAAGTGGATGTTAGTTGCATTCTTAATGTGTTTAAAACCTTTCATTTTCCATGACTATGATAATTAGAAAGTTCTGAATAACTGGATGCATTTGGGTCTTGAGATCTTAAATCGTCTCTGATATTTCTTCTCAATATTTATGTGCTTCCTATCAGCATGAGTTCGACTTGACCATGAAGCAAGAGCAATGGCTTGTTGGCATTATGCTTTCTGTGACTTTGGTAAAATTCCTTCTGGTTCTTTATTGCCGCTCTTTCACTAATGAGATCGTCAAAGCTTATGCCCAGGATCACTTTTTTGACGTTATCACCAACATTATTGGACTAATTGCTGCTCTGCTGGCAAAATATATTGATGATTGGATGGACCCCGTTGGAGCTATCGTTGTAAGTCTCTCTCTCTCTCTCTCTCTCTCTCTTTCTCAGATCTTTTGTTTCTTCTCATGTTAACATGGGAGTTGTGCACCTATGCTGTAGTAAATGTTGCTGCTGGCATTTCGTTCCTCTCTCTCTCTCTCTCTATCAGAGAGGAGATTTACACTGACATATCACTTTGGACTTGCTACAGCTGGCTTTATACACCATCCGTACATGGTCACTGACAGTGTTGGAGAATGTGAACTCCCTTGTGGGAAGATCAGCTGCTCCAGAATACCTTCAGAAGCTAACTTACCTCTGCTGGAACCACCACAAGGCCGTGAGGCATATTGATACGGTCCGGGCATACACCTTTGGGTCACATTACTTTGTGGAGGTTGACATAGTCTTGCCAGCAGGCATGCCGTTGCAAGAGGCTCACGACATCGGGGAATCCTTGCAGGAGAAGCTCGAGCTCCTGCCTGAGATAGAGCGTGCCTTTGTACATCTTGATTACGAGTACACTCACAAACCAGAGCATGCTCAGGCAAACTAGTCCACTACAAAAAATTAAATAACTTGTCGTAGCTCTCGTAATTCCAAGGCACACTCGATTACGGGTTCCTGTTTCCACGAAGTGTACGATAAAAATTCTTTTGGCTGTGATGGCTGGAGGTTGGTGGAACTGCCAATACTTGGGGGACGTTTTGTAGCTGGAGAACCGACTTGCCTGTGCAATTTGTCGGGGCTGGTCCTGCTTCTTAACGCGCGAAACATTGCTCATTTAAGAGCATTCGCATTGAATTGACTAAAATTTTAGCTGCCAATATTACATGAGTTTGAATTTGCCTCTTTCGTTCAAATTCAATCCCCGATTATCTATTTATCTTTTATGTAATAATAAAATATTATTAATTTAATAATTTTTTTTATTTAATTTATTTTTATCACATTTTATAATTCTACCAATTAAATGATAATAATGATTATATTCTAATTAAATTAAATTAATATTAATATTTATCACATTTATTAAATATTAATATTAATTATAATTATATTATAATTAATTAAATAATTAATAGTCTAATTAATATTAACTAATTAATTTATTTTTATCATATTTTATATTTAATAATAATAAATTGAACATAATTTCTTAATGATAAAAAATACTTACATATTTAGTGAGAGGAGTGCAAAATGAATATTATAGTATTTGGTTAAATTTTTGTACACATATTTGGTGAGTTACTGTAATTAATGTCTAAATTTATATAAACATACCTAATTTAATGTGAGGTCTTTAAGTGTCTTGTTATCTAAATTTGGTTAAAATTAAATTTTAGTCAAGCTAATGAGAGTGTTCTAAGTGCATAAAAAAATACTACTCTCACCTGCAGTTGGGTTCGAACAATTTTTTTACTTAATGATTAAATAAATATTTTATAATGATGTTAAATTTTTTTAAAAAAAGATATTTAAGGATATAAAAAAATGAATAAAAAAATTTATTTTGCTCTTTTCGGACCGTCTCGTGCTACACTGCTCAGTCCTTTAACATGTGCGACCTTCTGGGACCAGTTGCAATTTTTTTTTTTGAGGACGAGTTGCAACGTAGATACGCAAATAACGCATTGGATTGGATTGAATTGAAAACAAATACAAAATAAAACCCTTGAAGTAAAATATAGAATAATATATGAAGATGCGTGTTTAATATGATTGGCCAGCGGCCAATAGATACGCACGTGGTTTGGGATTAGTTGGATGCAAATTGGTTCAGGTCCAGCAACAAAAAGATAAACGTGCACGGATCTGACACTTGCAGACTTTCCGTTCAAATTTTATTATGCGACACGCCTTGCATCTACGCTGTCCACATACTTTCCCCATCATTTCCCGGTAAAATGACTCTTGCCTTTCATTCCGTTTCCTAACGTACTTCCAACGATTTGAATTTACTGGCTTTACCTAATGAAGATCAATTCTGGGTAAATATTTGGATTTTTCGATTTGTTTTTTTTATGTAGCTTTGTCACAATTCAATTTTCTTTTGAAATTTTGCTATTCTCAATTAATGTATCAAATATATATATTTTTATTTAAATGATTGATCTATCAAATTATTTAAAATATATCATTGATGCAATTAAAGAGATGAAAAAATTTGATGGAAATATATCGTCCTTTTCTATGGTTAGAGCTCTCTCATTAGATTAATCAAAGTTAAAAGACAATTTTAATGAATATAAGAGAAATTTAACTTTTAACTATTCACTTCACATAAATCTCCATATTGAAATATATATTTTTTCATTATATAATAATAAAATAATATAAGATAAATTTAGTTTTGATTATTCACATTAAATTTCCACATTAGATTATATATTTATTCATTATATGGTAATGAATAATTAATAATTTCAAAAATATTTAATTTTTTTAATTATTAATTTTTTTAATTTTATCATATTTTATTATTCTACTTATTATATGTTAATTAATAATCATATTCTTATTAAATTAATATATCACTAAGTCAAATTAATATATTAATTGTGATAAAATATGTGATAGAAAGAAAGGAAGAGATAAATAATTAATAAAATATGTATTTGATGTATGAATAATAACCTTCAAATTTGAAAAAACTTTTGAAAGTTACTGTAACTAAATTTCATTTAGAATTTGACTAATCTAATGTGAGCATATTTTACTCTTTAATAACTAAATACTCATTAGATTTAACTTTTAGCTAATCCAATGATAATGCTCTAAGTCGTGCTTCCTCTTTATTTATTTGAAATTTTGAGCCCAAAGTATTTGTTGCAAAATTGCCCAAAAAAAAAATTGTATATATAATATATTTAGAGTAATACTATATTGCATAAGCGTTGTACAATCGATTTAAAAAAGAGTAAGATTTATTATTAATTTTTTTTTTCATATAAATTTCGTATATATTCATATTTTTTTAAAATAATTGTACAATACTTATTTACTCACGACTGCAACTATCATTTATCATATATTAAGCCTAATTTATTTTTAAAATTAAAATTTAAAATTTTAAAAATCTCTCATCTCATCATTACAACTTTTATAAATTATTACATAAAATAAAAAAAACAATTCAACTTTTTCAAATTTTAAAATAAAAATAATATTAAAAAATAAATTCTAATAATATTTTATTTAACTTTTTAATTTTAATTTCCCTCATCTCATCCATTCAAAAACAAACGGCCGCGATCTATGATTTCTATACATACATTCGATGTATGAACTCAAAAATCTCAAACCTCGAGAAGCAACCGCCATTTTCTAATCTTCCCCCAGCTAAAATTTCTGGGGAGAAAATTCTCGTGGTTTTATTTATTTATTTAAAATGATTTTCTATTTTTCATGATCATGGAAGTGGACCATCCTGGGCCACCCAAAACGTACACCGGCCTGAATCACCCGATAGTTAAATAATCGGATGCGCCGGCGGTGCGCATGGAGATAACGTATGCATCGCCCAGCTCACCCAACCTTGCGGAGTCGGACTACTCGATGCCGACGTCGACCCGGTCCGTGAAGATCATTCCGTTGCAGCACCCCAGCACGTTGCCGTCGTCTTCGTCTTCTACTTCATATCCCAGCGCAGTTCTCTCCAAATGGACGTTGAAGCTGCAGAGCATGACCTGGGTCCAGTGGATCGAGCTCTTCCTCCCCTGCTACCGTTGGATTAGGACTTACAAATGGAGGGAGTACCTTCAGATAGATCTCATGGCTGGGACGACCGTCGGTGTCATGCTCGTCCCCCAGGTACTGATATCCTACACTTCCCCATTCCTTCCTTCAAAGACAATAAAAGAAACGAACGCAGCATACAATTCTTCAGTGTAGATAATGTTTCCATTGTATTGATGATTTTACTTCTTTCTCTGCGACCAAACGGAGTTATAATTTCTGTTTGGTCGTAAAGGAAACCGAGGAAAGGAAAGAAAATTAACCCTTAAGTTTTTGTTTTGAAAGATACAGGGCTCAGCTCAACTAAGCTGGACTGTTGTTTTGCGATCGCTCGAGTGGAAAATATGTTCTTGCAATTTGCAAATGATTAATTCAGTGGACAACAAAATATTGAATATTTTTATTTTCCGTTCTCTGGCAACTCAAAGCTTTCCTTGTGCACGTATTTTTTTGTTGATCGTATGCCTTCCTCTGTTTTCCCGTTGAACCCGCGGTAGAATTATCCAGTCAAACGTTGATTATCAGAGATATTTCTACTGTTCTAGTAGGTGGTTTTACGGAAGTCATGGTCCAGTCTCATAATTAATGTTGGAATTAAGTTATTGGATTTTGGCCGTAAGCTTAACTGTTCATGATCTGATAGCTGATCTCTCTCCCTTCCTCCAATGAAGTTTCAAATGGTTGTTTATTCACTATTACAGACCCGAGAATTCCAATGACTGTAACTTTGACCCGACTTGGGTGCTATGTACCAAGCGCTGAGACAATTGATGATTGGTTGGGCGCAATATGAGTCTGATTGCTGTTTCTATACTCTATTCAACCACTGAAGCATCAATGCTAGTTGATTGTAACTTCTAACGATATTAGTGCCGTTTTCTCCCTTGGGTTTTTTTTTCATTGAGACATGACACCTTATTGGAATGTGATTTGTTTTAATTGAATATTTTGATAACATGGATGGATTCAAGTTGTTTTGACTGTATCTTGTGAATGACCAGGCGATGTCTTATGCAAAATTAGCTGGGCTTCAACCAATATATGGACTTTGTAAGTGCCATACTGGATTATAATGTTATTGAAGTTTTGATTTTTAGAAATATCGTCTTGGTATGCTTTGATAATTATTATTGAATTATGATGGAAACTGATATGATTTTTAACAAATGAGTGAGAGAGCTTGATTTTGATATGGTGAATGGCAAAATATATCCATGCAGAACACCAGATTAGACGTGGCTAACTTTACTCTATTGTAATCAAGAATGAGAATCTTCTAATTACGAGCTGGCGTAGAGAAGTTTAAAATTGAATTCCCTTGCAAATCAGCTTTTAATTTGGCTCTACTGTGCTTCTTCCTGATTAGAGACAAAACTTCTTAAATTTTTCATTTTCCAATTCCTACGAGAGAGTGAAAACTTCATATGATGTGAATTTTGCAAAAGTAAGGAAAAAAATCTACTGGGTCTTGAGGACTCCAAATTGTGCCTGTCTTCAATCTTCATCTAACACTTCCTTTTGCCTACTGGACACATTTGGAAGTAGTGTTTCAGTTATGACAGATCTGATTGCTACATACCAACAAACGTTGCTAAATTTCTATTGAATTATTGCTAAATTTCTATTGAATTATATTCTTTTCTTTCACTTTTGTCTACTGTATTATTTTATTTCACCTCTGTACTTTAGACAGACCTCTGATTTTTCCCTATATTAAATCTGCTTATCAAACTTTTGAATTGTTACTTCTGCTTTTGCAAGGAAGACTCTGGTTTTATGCCTCTATTTGTGTATGCCATATTTGGGTCATCTCGTCAGCTTGCAGTTGGTCCAGTAGCATTGGTTTCTCTCCTGGTTTCCAATGTCTTAAGTGAAATTGTTGATTCATCTGATGAATTATACACAGAACTTGCAATATTGCTGGCGCTTATGGTTGGGATACTGGAATGCATAATGGGGCTCTTGAGGTTCCTTTGCTTATCTTTCTCTTCATGAAAGCGGTTACAAAATGTAAATCTGGTCTTGCAGTGGTAGATAATTTTGTTGGTATAGCTTTAAAACCTCAGTAATTGAACATGCTGAATCATGTGGAGATAGGAAAATATACCTTATATAAATAATATTGATTCCTGGTTTGTGTAGGTCATCATATTATATAAAGATAATTCTCAAGCTGTATAATGACAGTCTTCTAGCTCACATTGTGGAACACTTGAAAGTTCATATCATTGTTCTTAGGTAGATTAAAGTTTTTTTATTGTTAGATTGTCAATCTTCTAAAAAACTTGAGCTTATAGAAAAGGGTAGATTTAATTATTTAATCAATATTCTAACCCCATTATTTACATGTGGCAATACTTCCTCTCACTAAATAGGGCTAAAGACTAGAAATCAGGTTTTGAACTTAAGACCATTACTTTAGTCCTATGTTAAATTAATAATTGCTTCAAAAGTTTAAGCTGATAGGATATGATGAACTTAATCGTTTAATAAAAATTTTAGTGTTATAGCACATGAAGCAATGACTTATTATTTAGTTCTGCCTCTCATTTTGAAGAGTGGGGCAAGGGTTGAGGGTTTACATGGATCCCAACCCTGGTCACTTACTTTTAGTTTTACTTGAAGTGAATATTTTTTATTTTTGCTGTCGTATCATTTTGAACTATGATCTTTGATTTTCTCATGCATTTTATTTATGTGTCCATTATATGAAATTTCAGGCTTGGGTGGCTTATTCGTTTCATCAGCCACTCTGTAATTTCTGGCTTTACAAGTGCCTCAGCCGTCGTGATTGCGCTATCTCAAGCAAAATACTTTTTGGGATATGATATAGAACGGAGTAGCAAGATTGTGCCATTGATTAAGAGCATCATAGCTGGGATAGATGGGGTATGCTTTGCATGCTCAAGTCGTCTATCCTTCGTATATTAGTTTATTCGTATGTTTGCTGGTCTGTACATTTCCCATTCGTGCCTAACCTTGCCTGATCCTAGCCTACCCGTGGCAGTCAGTGGCTTCTTAACTAATAGGAGCCATGGAGGGTAATGGAATATTGGGAACGGCTTTCAGCAGCATGTCAGTGCCTTGCTGGAGACATGTTTTTCGTGTGGCTAATAATATTGAT
Organism: Juglans regia; assembly: GCF_001411555.2. NCBI lineage: Eukaryota > Viridiplantae > Streptophyta > Magnoliopsida > Fagales > Juglandaceae > Juglans > Juglans regia. The sequence continues at coordinate 29,806,758 of NC_049912.1, read as the reverse complement.
TATTTCTTTGCTAAAGATGGTGCTCAAGGTTCTGATAGAGATGTTCATAACCCAAAATGATAGACATGTATTATGATTTAAATGATGTTCCATGAGAAGTGAGGGACGTTTTGGCCATTGGAAAAGCTTTTCCACCTTTCATGAGATGTTAATAATCCATTGTTTTTTGGAGGATGGGGTAGTTATACAGGTTGTATTTTTTTGTTCTTTTTGCTTGGTGTTCTGAGGTTTGCTCATAACCCAAAATGAGCTGCTATGGGAAAGTTGATTGGTTTTTGTTAAAAGAAAAAAACTAATAGGAGCCTGTTAGAAATATGAGGCTGTGAATATCTTTTTATCTATAAGATCAAATGTGGAGGCTTCTAGGATTAAATCTTGGATATAAAACAATCCCTTTAAACTTAATTTTCAATTTTAAAAAGTCCTAGGAGTTCGTTTGGAATGTGGAATTACTGAAATTTGGAAGCTGAAGTGAAATAAAAAGATTGCGAAAATGGGTAGTTTGCATCGGTAATTTGCCAACTTCAGTCGGCTCTGTTTCCCAGCATGCCATGGTTTTCAGCATTGAATAAGTCATGTCGTATTGATGATTAAACATTTCTATCCTAAGTTATTCATTTTAGCATACCCATGCTGCCCTTGCATATTTGCTTATCAGTTCCATTTTAACAACAGGAGGTTTTTCTTTTTGTAGTTTTCATGGCCCCCTTTTGTAATGGGATCCATAATACTTGCAATACTTCTGGTCATGAAGCACCTGGTACGAATTCATTGTCTTTGTTTTGAAGGGACATTTGTCTTTTACCTGTAATCGAGTTATGATTTTGACATTTCATGTGTAGGGGAAAACAAGGAAGTACTTGCGATTCCTGAGAGCTGCAGGTCCCCTGACAGCAGTCGTTTTGGGAACAACTTTTGTGAAAATATTTAATCCCTCTTCCATATCTTTGGTGAGAATGGCATATGTTAGACTCTATTTAACTTAATGGGTATCAGATCTAGTAATATTGTCATGGAAATATTACTAGTTTGATGCTTCTGGATTAATGAATTAAAGATGTCCATGTTTGCTCATATGATATCAACCAGAAAGTAGTAATCATGAATCTATCATAGAAAAGAACCTATTCTAGTAACATCCATGAATTCTCATCTGCATAATCATGATTTAGGTGGAAGTGAGTATATAATAGCAATTCTTATTCCTTCAATCCTAACAAAATATATCCTTTATATATGCATATTTATATATATCACTTCTCCAACTTGCGGAAAAGTCATATCTTTCTACTGCTTAATTTTAGGGATCTCTAACGCACTACAACATTTTTAATCTCAACTATTGGTCATAAACTAGCATGCAGAGGCGATGCTCTTATATATGTCCCGTATACTTGGGCTCTTGCCTATTCTCATGATTAATAAAATTTTGTTTACCGATAAAAAAAAAAAATGTCATAACTTATGCTACTTTCTGCATGATATAATCACGGTCTCAAGTGGCATCATGTGAAGACAAAAAACTTCAGATAAAATTGCTAGTCGTGTTCATTTTTAACGTTTCCTTTTACTTGTCTTAATGTTTTATCTATCTTAGACCAATAACATCTCAACAAGACTGACAAAGGATGCTTGGTGTTGTCTTAGGTAGGAGGTATACCTCAGGGCCTCCCAGGATTTTCTGTACCCAAAAGTTTTGGGTATGTAACATCTTTGATTCCAACTGCTCTTCTCATCACTGGTGTAGCCATATTGGTAAGAGGCATTGCATTGATTATTCATCGTGTAAATTTTTCTTAGATTTAACTGCAGTACTGATGAAAATTATGTTACATCTTTAACTCTAGGAATCTGTGGGGATTGCAAAAGCATTGGCAGCAAAGAATGGATACGAGTTGGATTCAAATCAAGAGGTATGCCTTTAAAAGGCAGAATGCAGACGTCTTTAGATGTGTGAATATATGCAACTCAGATATTTGCCAAAGGTGCTGATTTATTTACAAATTAATGGGGTGGGCAAGCATGAAGGCCTGTACACAGTTAAATATTTATGCAAGTGAACTATTACCCATCCACCCCTCCAAAAAAAAAAAACAAAAACAAAAACAAAAAGGAAGCATGTACATTTTCAGCCATTTGTAGCAGTTTAAACTCTTCTTTTCCAATGGGCTCAACTGCAATTTGCGGATGGATCAATATTCTAAATTTCCCTTTCACAAGTGGCTAGATGGGGAATGTAATGTCTAAAATCCAGTCATTTTCACACGTTTTCCAGCCTGTGTTTAATGATCTCAGATCAGCTGATTTTGTATGAAGTGCATGATATCCTACCTTTTGACTGCATCATTGGGTATAAATATGTAACGCCCCAATGGAAGGCCCAAACCACATGACTTATACTCTAAAATAACTAGTCAATGATACAATTGGAGCCCCATTAGAACCTTATAAAGAGCAATAACTTCTCCTTCCCAAGCAATGTGGGATCCCATATACCACCTACCCTTATCCATATCATATGGGGTATCACAATCTACCCCCCTTAAATTCCCGACGTCTTCGTCGGGCCTGTTCATTGTAGGTGGCATGGCTCAAGTCCCACAATTCTGGTTGGGATAGGCTTTGATACCATTTGTAACGCCCCAATGGAAGGCCCAAACCACATGACTTATACTCCAAAATAACTAGTCAATGATACAATTGGAGCCCCATTAGAACCTTATAAAGAGCAAGAATTTTTCCTTCCCAAGCAATGTGGGATCCCATATACCACCTACCCTTATCCATATCATATGGGGTATCACAAAATATGATTCAAATCTTGACTTTAGGAAGTTTGCTTCTTCTTTTTTTGTGTGCTTAATTTCTGTTATGTTCCTTGACATGCTGCATGCAGTCGAATAATTTAATTGGTTTATGGGAATGAAGTTTTGACTACACAAATATTAATATATATGCTCTTATTACAATGATGTGAACAATGTGTTTCATTTTGATACCAAACCAAAAATAAAACTTCTTTCCATAGCTATGTAGAAAATGGGATATATTTTGAGAGTAATGCTATACAGTCTAATGGTGTGCAAGCCTTTTGTAAAAAAGTAGGGCCCATCATGAAAAGTGGGTTGTTTCATGATGGGTCCCTAGTATGCCCCACTTAACTGCACAGGGCTTGCATACCTTAGGACTATACAATCATTTTCCATATTTCAGTTGGTTTTCAGTTTCTTTTAAAATGCTCTCATTTGGTTCATATTTTGTGGCTTTTCTATCTATATATTGTGGTAACTAGTCCTTGGGTACACCATACACGAAATTAACAGGAATACTCAAATGAGCACCTTATGGTCCAAGCTAAATATAGTGGCATGTTTGTTTCTTATGTTTTTTGTTTTTAGTTTCCATTTGTGAGGCATTTCTCCTTGCCATAGCCCATATGGATCTTCACGTAGTTCAATGAGAAACCAATTTTTAAATTCATCACGAGGAGGTTTAATCAGCTAAATACCTGGTCTCTTAGTTGTTGCAATTAACATCTCTTTCTTGTAGAATAATAAATTTATTGTTATTTTCAGCATCTTTTACTACATATAAGAGTCTCCGCTTTTGTTTATTTTTCCTTCCCCCCATGAAATTAAAATGGAATTCAATGGAATTGATAATGTAGCTTGACAGAAACTGGTATCATGAACGTCATACATGATGCATAGTATACAATCTGCAATTTATTTACCATTTGTTGCTCGTAATTCCTTGGATTGCACTGCCCATCTAGCAAAATGACAGAACTGAACAATGTATTTCCATTGATTATGAAGTTTTTGTTTAGATGTGATGGTTTATTATAGAAGACAATGCTATATTATGTACTGGAAAAAAAAAAGAACTGGGTGTTGTTGATCTTTTATGGTGGTAATTAGCTATTTTAATATTAGGACATCGTGCAATTGTTATTTTGAGCAAAGAAATATCTAATGAATATTCTATTTGTTTTAAACAGTTGTTTGGTCTTGGAGTAGCCAACATTATGGGTTCATTCTTTTCAGCATACCCTACCACAGGTGATACTTCTGCAAAATTCTAAGATCTGCAACATGAGTCCATGCTTCATAATTAGCTACGAGTGTTTACAGAAATGATCTCTTCATTCATTTTAATTTTATTTATCACTACAGTTTTTACTAAACATTCGTACTTATTAGAAATAGGCTCATGTTTTTTGAATGTGACATGCAGGTTCCTTTTCTAGGTCTGCTGTGAATCATGAAAGTGGAGCAAAAACTGGCTTATCTGGCATTGTCTCCGGAACCATAATGGCTTGTGCCCTTTTATTCTTGACTCCATTGTTTGAATACATACCCCAGGTTTGTTTCAACTTTAACACATTCTTTTCTCAGTAGGGATGCAACTTGCAGGTCATGTTTGATAGCATGTTCTGCCATGTCCTTATTCTTAGGGGTTCCTGGTTTGAACAACTTATCAATGATTTATTATGGGAACCATGGTCTAGGAAGTTGACATTTTATACAACACGAGTTGGTATCTATACTGCTGCGTATCCTTTCTATTCTCTTGCCTTCCAAACTTTAATGGAACACTAACCATGTGTTTGTGATCTCTTTCATACCAGTGCGCTCTTGCTGCCATTGTGATCTCTGCTGTGATGGGTCTGGTGAGTATTTTTAAAATTCCACGCCGATGATGCTTACTTTGTCAACTTTCTTTAATTGTTAGACAATTGAATTTGCAAGGTATATTAGCTGACATTTATCAGACTAGGACTGGTAACCACCATTACCATGTTCAGATAAAAACTTTTTACATTTTTCTTTTGGATGTATCGTTCCAGGTGGATTACAATGAGGCTATATTTTTATGGCGAGTAGATAAGAAAGATTTTCTTCTTTGGACCATTACTTGCACTACAACATTGTTTCTTGGTATTGAGATCGGTGTCCTTGTTGGGGTGAGTACTTGATACAGTTTACCATATTAGTTTGCATTTTGACTCATATTAATGCATCCAATATATTTGAAAGCTCTGTGCCACAAATTTTTAGGGCTCTTTAAACTCCCAATATGGCATCCAAAGAAGCTTTGTATCATATTGCGTCTGAAATAATCTGAATCTCAGTGAGTCAGTACATATTTCTTGAAATTATTTTCTGAACTCTATTATACCAAAAAAAAAAAAAAAAAAGGTTTGTTCAAGCTTTTCCCACCCTATAACTATAAACATCTAAAAGTAATGTAGCAGTTTTATTTATTTTGTCTAAAGGGGATATTTCACATGATTCAATATTGCATAAGGTGTAAACTAGAGACATAATAGATATACCTTACATAAACATGTAGGTTGGTGTTTCGCTTGCTTTTGTCATCCACGAATCAGCAAATCCACATATTGGTAAGTAGCTTGATTTATTTGGTGTATGCCTATTTACATGTACCATTGTGTTCTCTGCATTACAGAATATTATTCAAATGCTTGCTTAGACAAGTCAGTTTTCGTAACCACTTCGTTCTGTTCTGGCTAGAAGACATAATTCCCTAGTGGGCTCTGGTAGTAGAAAGTTTCTTTTTACTCGGTGGGTTTCAGCTAGAAATAAAAACTAGGGGCTCAATGCCAGTGCAGTTTCAATTTGCAACCGTGTTTAGTTTCAGGGTATTGATACCTGTATCTTCTAATTGTTAATTTGGGGTGTACTGCAGCTGTCTTGGGGCGTCTTCCAGGCACTACTGTTTATCGAAACACTCAACAGTATCCAGAATCATACACGTACAATGGAATTGTGGTGGTTCGGATTGATGCTCCTATATATTTTGCAAACATAAGTTACATAAAGGAAAGGTAAAGATTATTGTTTATTTATATTGGAAAAATTCAATAATAGTGACAATTCCCATTGTATATGTTAATTCATATTGCTAATATTCACAGTTGATTTGTGCTTACCAGTTTCTGCAATTTAAAGATGATATCTAACTCATATGTCATCTGTCAGGCTACGGGAATATGAAATTGTTGTTGATAGATCTACTAGTCGTGGACCGGAAGTTGAAAGAGTTTACTTCGTTATTATAGAGATGGCACGTAAGTCATTTTCTGCTTCTTTGAGTTCTATCTACAGTACTGTTTTGGAGTTGAAAGAGTTTACTTCGTTATTATAGAGATGGCACGTAAGTCATTTTCTGCTTCTTTGAGTTCTATCTACAGTACTGTTTTGGGTCATTATTCATGCTGAAGCATTCATGATGTCTTATTTACTCCATGTAGTTAAAATGATTTCCTCTATACAAGTGCATACAAGTAATGTGGTTTGTAGATACATTACAATACCGGCATGTAGTCTCAGATGAAGAATGCTTAACTGATGACTAAAACAATTCACGTTGAGTTGTTAGCTAAACTAAATTTTTTTCTTTTTCTTTTTTCTTTTGTCATGAATACATTGGGTCGCCCTCCCTTATTGATCCAGAGTTCAAAGTGAGTTATTTTTTCTTTATTGTTATTGCAGCTGTAACATATATAGACTCCAGTGCTGTTCAAGCTTTGAAAGACTTGCATCAGGAGTACAAATCACGTGACATCCAGGTTAAATATCCCTATTAAATGAGTCTATAAATGTTATTTTTTTTTTCTTTTTTAGCACTCTGAATCTCTCAATACCATGATGATAATGTTATTGGCAATGTCTCGGTTCTTTGCAGATTGCCATTTCCAATCCAAACAGAGAAGTTCTGCTCACCTTATCAAAATCTGGTGTTGTTGATCTGATTGGTAAGGAGTGGTACTTTGTGAGAGTGCATGATGCTGTTCAAGTTTGCCTTCAGCATGTTCAGAGTTTTAAAGAAACGTCTAAGACATCAGATCCTCAGCCTGATGATAAACCAAATTTATTTCAGAGATTATGGAAACAGAGAGGGGAGGATTTGGCAATTGCCAACTTGGAGTCGGGCAGTCCGCAATCGGAGCCATTACTGTCCCGAAAGTCTTGAGAATTGCTTGATTATTTTATATTTATAATAAAATGCCAATAATAAAGTTTTAGATCGTTTATTGTAATTAGATTCCTTTGTTATATTTATATAAACAAATCAACTGTTGGCTGGGCTTCAGCACTTCCAAAGTGATGGGGAGAGACTTGATGGGGGGGTGGGAAAAAGTAGGATGCCCCCATGGTGTAGCTACTTAGGTTTCTTGTATGCAATGCCTGATTTATATCTTGGTACCGAAACAAACTTTTTAAGATAATGGGTAGAATAATGTTCGAAATCAATCGGTTTGCTGACAAGATATATGGGCCTGGGCTTGTGGTCACTCGACGATTCTGGTACAACATTGGCCCATCTAATCCTAGCCTTCCCCGCAAAACGTGGATCTGTCTTTTTCCCCATCTCCTTTTTGTGAGGGGTCGCACAGTAGCACGCATAGGACATACAGAAACATTTGATAAGTGGTTCATGTTAAGCCGCGATTACACGCACAGCCTAACGTAGCAGTACATCCATGATCTAATACGGAACTTCTGGGTGGGTTGGGGGGCGGAGAGGGGGATTTGGGCCTGGTTGGGTCTAATACGTGGCCCATGATCTAAAACAAAAGAAAAAGATGAAAGGCAAGCCAGTGGCGCTTAAATTCTGTTTGGATTAAGAGTTGATGTCAACTTATTTTATTTCGTTTGAATGTTAAGTTAAGTTGAGTTTTTATAAATAGTAGTGAGTTGAGATGGTAAAGTGAATTTTGAGATCTACTTCAGATAAATTTAGATATATTTAGATATTAAAATAAGTTAAGATGTATTTATAAAAAGTTAAAAAAAAATGTGGATCCTGCATGTAAAAATGTGTTGAGTTGAAAAATATTGTGAGTTTCACGGATAAAGAGGTTTTGAGTTGAGATGAGTTTAGTAATTTGAGAGTTGAGTGTCGAATTTTAATCATTATAATTTTTTTAAAATTTTTACATAAAATATAATAAATATTTTAACTTTTTCAAATTTTAAAATAATAATAATATTAAAAAATAATATTTTATTTAATTTTTAATTTTTATCTCAATTTATTTTATCTCACTTTACCGTCAAAACCTCACCTAATTGGAAATAAAAGGCCAGATATGCCCACACACAAAGGCAGAACCCACAGGGCCACAAATCAGGAGAGACGCGAGTTTGCGCTGGATTCCGTCACGGTGATTGGTGGTCATAAATTTTGTGTAAATTATTATTATTATTATTATTTAAAATAAGTAATAAATCTGTAAATAAATTTTATAAAAATAAATTTATAATTTAATATAGTTCAATTTAAAACGTCAAATTAATTTTATAATAAAAAGATTTTACAATTTAATATAACACTTCAATTATTATTAATTTATAATTTTTTTGATGGACCAAACATTTATCAAGCTACCGTACACGACCCAAAACTTCTTAATAAAAGCAACCTAAGTGTGTTTTAAAATTATTTATACGTAAATGATGTGAGGGGGTTTTAATTTTAAAAAATATTTCAAGTTTGAAAATGAACACAAACGTTATAAATATAAATAATTTTGGCTCTTTTAAACACTTACGGATAAAAAAAAAAAAGAAAAAAGGCATATCTTTGTGGCGCGAAATGCGCTAACAAAGACAAGACAAGTAAACTATTCGCGCGTAGTACCAGAAACGACAGTATAACAAAAAGAAAAAAGGAAGAACCCCACCGAGTTCAGTTTTTCACTCCGTTTCGCATCGTTCCCATCAATTTTCTCGGCCTAGACTTCCTCAAACGCGTCTCTATTTCTTTAAAATCCGTTTTTGGATCCAACTATATATCCAAATCCCATTTCCCAGATTTTTGCTTTCCCGACCAATTTGCGTGTCCAAAGTTGTTGCGATTTTGACCTTTCATTGGATAACATTTATGGTTGACCCAACTTGCCTAAATGTCGGCGCGTCCTTTTAATGGTTCGTTTATAACAAAAGAGTAGTGATTCGGAACTTCATTTGATAATGATTACAGGGAATGAAGTGGATTCGTCGAGAATTCTTGCCTGGTGTAGGATTTGAATTATGGGTGCGCATTAAAAGCCAGAATCATTGTCATGGTGCAGAGAACTGCCAGAAAAAAGGTCAGCTTTTCTCTGTTTTGGTAATCAATACGCAGGTCATATATTTATTATTTACTGTGTGGGAGATTGAGATTCATGGTTTTTTTTTTTTTGTTTTTTCACCCGGGGGGCGAGGGGGAGGGGTTTGATTTTGCTTTTGCTTTTATCATCGCAGGTCTTGTTTCTCGTGGAAATTTAATAAGGATATTCTGTTGTAGTGGGATCAATATGATTTTGTAGAGGTTTTGTTTCGATGAGCTGTAGGGTGGTTGTAAATTATTGTGAAAGTGTTTTGAAGGCTTATTATGTCGGATTGTCCCTTTTTAATAATCTATGTTAGGTTCCAATTACTCATGCACTTTACTGACTCTTTACACTTCTTTGTTCTAATAAACACATACCAAAAAAGTTGTCTAAATCATTTCGTCTCTGAATGTTGATTGCATGAAACTTTTACTATTTTGGAAACACAGAGTGGCTGGAAACTTTTTCTTTATCTCACAGGACGCCCGCTTAAAGATTTCAGAACGGATTCACTACTTGTTTTCATATGTTCAATTTATTTATTATATATATATTTCCTTCATATTAGATTGATTTCAGAGCTTATGGGCATGGTCTAGGACATGATGTTCCCGATTCTAGGAAGCTCTCCTTTGCGCTTGCTCTTTTTGTTTAGACTTAAATTTGTTTGTTTTAGATGTAGTATGTGGAGGCCACGAGCTTTTCCTGTTCTTTTGTAAGCCTTTTATTTTTCTTATTCTTGCCTAAGGTCTATATGTGCCTTCATTTAAATGTTCCAAAATTTCAGGAACCATGGAGGTTTTAAGACTCACAAATGTTGCTGGAGTTTTTGCATCTGACACTGTTGTTGCTAGGGCACTGCAGCAAAGGAAGAAAATGGTACGTTGCACTTGATGTTTTCTTTCGTATGGAGATTTTCAATATTGAGAAGTGGTTTGCTGCACTTTTTAATGATTGGAGGCCGGTAGTTGTTCCCTTCCTCATATGGCGTTCTCTCTGTTTGGTGTAGATATATACTTGCACTTTCTAAAAGGCGCTTGAGTTTTAGTGAGTTTTTATTCAAACTAGTGGAAGTTTTGTCAAGGGAAATGGAATCCAGTAAAAGAACATCAAGCGTTATTGCAAGATTGATGGGTCTTGATGAACTGCCAATTCAGCAACCTGTTCAGAAACAACAAAGGGTTCTTTCTGAGTATTACTTTCAGAGAGTTGCTTCTATAGGTGTCAGGGGGAAGCGTTCATCTCATGAGCATCCTTCATTTAGGATGAGCAATGGAGAGCGTGAGGAATTAAATTATATCTTTAGAGTACTGGACACACTAGATAGACATAAGCAACATAATCTGTCTGTTGAAGAGGGGAAAGCTAGCTCCAATTCATCAGAAGAAAAATTGGGATTCATAAGGCATAATTTTCCTGATGCAAAATACATTTCAGTGGATAAGAAGCTTCAAGACCTGGCAGAACTTCCAGATGCACTGGATATTACATATATTAAGAAGGATCCCCTTCCAAAATATCTCCAAGAGCCATATTCTTCATTTGCCAATAGCTTTCATAATCAGCAAGGTGTACCTTCTTACTCACGATCAGGCAATGTTCCAGTCTTGAAGTCATCATCTACTTCTTATGGTATCAATATTAACAAATGTAGAAAATTAGGGAGGAAGGCTTTGCAAGGAAATGTTAAATTGCTGCACAAACCCGAGAATGGCACTAATAGAAGTCCCCATGGACTTGGAATTGATGATATTTGTAAGCTTTCAAGATCTCAATTGGAGTCAAACAGTGAAGCATGCCATTCCCCCTTGAAAGGTGTTATTTTGAAACCAAACCATGGCGAGGTAGAGAGTGATGCACGACATTTCTCTTCATATAGTTCTTGTGAAGGTTCACTTTTGGGTGATAGGTGGCTTAAAGAGTTTCGTAGTACTGAAAATGGGGCATATGTATCCAGGGAAGCAAAAAAGAAAATATCAGACCAATGTAAGACAAATAAGAAGGTCCAGAAAGATGGATTGGCTGGTAGAGTCAGTACTCTTGGAGAATTGTTTGCCTTGGCTGATGATGGAACAAGAAATGTTTATTACAAGCCTAGTAAGCATGGCCTGAGCAATCAGACTGGTCCAAGTGATCAAGATGGTGATCACTTAAGCTTCATCAGCACGAATGTTTCGAAGGATGGGCCTATGATAAACTTTTCAAGGTCCACGTTTCTTTCTGCAACTTCTGCCACTGGGAATCCCAGATCCCGGACCAGATATGAAGGCCTTCAAAGTGACTGGTATTCAAGCCTGGAAAAGTCTGTTAATTCGGCGCAACACAAGTCAAGAAAGCAAACTTTGCATCATAAAGATGGTTTAGAATATAAAAACTTAGTCAGCAATAAGAAAACTCATTCCTTTTCATGCTTGGATTTGGAAAGTGATGATAATGTAGAAGCAGCGATGTGTGTAGTCCTGGATGAGGTGAAGGTCAAACTTGAGAAGGATCTGTCTAATCAGAATTGTATGGGTCCTCTGTCTTCAAGCTCCACTGTTTCTCACTCTGCTTTGGAAAATAATTGCTTTGTGCGGGACACATGGGTGATGGAAGGTGAGATGAAGAACAAGTTTGACAGCAGCAATACGGATGAATGCAACATTTCACTTCCTCAGGCCTTAGTTTCCAATGTTTCCTCAGTGAGCATGGGAACTAATGTGGTGGCTGATGCAGAGTGTAAGGTCGTGGGTGGGGCTTCTGAAAATTCCAAGGAAGAGCAGTTTGAACCAATCATCTGTATCTTAGATACAAATTCTGATTCTTCTAGTTGTGCCTCTGATACCTTGATTCAACAGGTTTGATGTTTCTCTAATAAGATGGTTAATTATTTAGTTTATTTATCTTTCCTAGGCTCTAAGAAATATATAACTAGGTATTTCCTAAAAAAGAGTTTTTTTTGCTTGCTTGGTTGTGATGTTAGGCTTCTTCTGAATGCTTTATGGGACAGTGACAACTCTCTACTTTGTTGATATTTGTTTAAGCTCAATATTCTAAAACCGATATATATATATATATAGCATCTTGACAGTATCAAATGATACCTTAGGGTTGAGGCTGAACATTAAATTTCAATCATACCTGCAAAAGGTATTACTTCTATGAAATCGTGATTTCAAATGGGGTTCGAAATCATTAATTCATTTTTAAACTGTGCTCGCTTTGCTTCCAATAAAGAGAAGCTAATTCAAAATACAAATAAAATTTTTGTGCAGTGTCTGAATCCAACACCAATAATCTGTGTCTTATCCTTGTCTCCTTTAAAATTTGGTCTTGTTTTTAAGTTTGAATGGTCAGTTCATAGCCACCACATGTGTGCCTTCTGTATGAATGATTCTCCTATAAATTGTAGAATTCTATCTGTAGAATTCTCATGCCAATTATGACAATCTTTATCTTGAGTTTTTTTTTTTGTTTACTTGTCTATAGATTTATTTACCAATATTTTGCTTCACCATTACTGAATTCTGTCATATATTGCAGAGAACATTGGTTGGATTCCATGAAGAAGGTGCTGTGTACTCACGGTGCTTTCACACAGAGCCAGAATCTAGATTGAGCTCGGAGGAGGCTTATCATCCTAGTCCAGTTTCAGTTCTGGAACTACCTTTCGAAGATGATCTTTCATATGATTTGGAATGCTTAGACAGTATCGGCACTGACATCTGTGGTAAGCTCATTAGGACTGCATTTCATAATTTTAACCCACCTTCTTTATTCTAGTTCTTTCTATATATCTTCTTTCCCCTTTGGCTGGGTTCATCAGTGCAACTTTTTGATATCAGATATCTCAGAAACACGCTCAGAAGGACCTGGAATGATTGTGTCGAGTGATGAAGATTCCAGAGAAGGTTCTGTAGGTGAACCTCAAGAAAACATAGGGTTAATGGGATTGTTTAGAGTTGAAGAAAGTAGGGGTTACTCGTACCTTATTGATGTCTTAACCGAGGCGGGTTTTCATGGTGGCATCCTAAATATGGACTTTGGTACCTGGCACACGCCAGAATGCCCAATAAACCTTTCAGTTTTTGAGACCCTTGAAAAAAAGTTTGGTGAGCTGGCTTCCTGGAAGAGGTCGGATAGGAGACTTCTCTTTGACCAGATAAATTTGGGGCTAATGGAGATTTTACAGCCATGCATAGGTGTGCCCATATGGGCAAAGCCTGCATCCAAAAGATTATACCCTAGGCCAAGTCGGAACATGATTGAGGAAGAGTTATGGATGTTGCTGGTAAGCCAAGAAAAGGAAGCAAGTATGGACTCGGCAGCGAAAGCGCTGCAAAAGGAACTGGGTTTTGTAGATTTAGGAGATGATATTGATCTTATAGGTAGAGAAATAGAGAGCTTGTTGATTGATGAGCTTGTTTCAGAGGTTGTTAGCATGGGCACTTTTTAGACGTCAGCATGTTAAAGTTTTTGGCGGATATATATTGAATGAAAACCATTTTTTTGTTCCTTTTTTCCCCTAAGCCTATGAGAGCCATTCAGAAAAATATGTTTATGTATATATCAATCGTTTTGATGTGAGTGGAAGGGTGTGAAAAGTATACAGATATAGATTAGTTTGTCCAGACAAGAGTGTATTGCTATTATGAAGAGGTCATGTATTTTTCTGAGGGATCTATGTATCATCATACTCTCAGTTTTGCATCAAATTCTTTCTTATTCATTCAGTCATTTAGGTATTGAAGTTTCAAAATGTCTTGTTAGTGCGAACCCGCTCTTTTTGAGTTGAAAGTGTTAAGAACGTTGGTTGATACAGGGATTTGTGATAACTAGCTTCCTGATTTATCATGAACTCTTTACATTAGGATGTCTAAATTTTAGACTTCTGTTTTTCTAATTTAAGTGCTTGATGTTAAGTTCGCAGCAATATTAATGGTGTTGCCAGATAGAAGCAATCCTAATAAGGCCAATCAACTTGTGCTATTTAGAATGAGCTCATGTCAGCTTTAGAAACCCATTTTGCAGTTGTAAGCTTTGTGGGTTCAAGCCAGATAAATGTCATGTGTTTCCTTTGGTGAGCTAAACCCTTGCCCTTAGCCGAATCATTCTTTTAATCTACTTTTAAGTTTCAACACTATTTCTCTCTTGAACTAATTTACACAAAGTTAGGATCCAAACCAAAGCATGCACCAACTCCATCTTACCAACTCCTATTTCAAAGCTCGAGCTATATATACGTATACTTACCCTCAATAATCCATTACCAGAATACCAAATATTAACAGAATAAAACATTTTTGTTAGTTTATATGGCTTTGGTGAGTCTAATTTAGTTTATAGAGGTAGAACGAGAGACATCTTGATAGCGGTGCTCAATTATGTGTATCACACACATGAGTGTTTTTTTTTTTTATACATGGGGAGGGAGGATTCGATCATTGGTTCTCTTAGTGAGAAACCAAGGAGTTGCCCATTGATCCAAAAGATCTTGGCCACACACGAGTGTTTGTGTTGGCTATATATGTGTACATATAAATAATTTACTTTTCCATTCATATCCTAATCAATCGAAATGGTTGAGATAATTAAAGGAAAATACTTGATTTACAAAAATATCTTACAAAAGAAAGTTTACAAATTGATGTTATGATACATTAAATTATATAGCTTTTTGTTGTTGTATATTAAATCCGATGTATTGCATTAAGACACTAATTGTATTTCTTTTTTTATAAGATATAATTATAGATTTAGTGGTTCTTTTAATTAAAATGAAAAATATTCGCATTTAGCTTCACACGTCTAACGAAAAGATACATGAAATGAACATTGAAATAGCCAGAGGACTGTAAATTATAAATTTTACAAACACAAACTACTCAGAAAGGTAAACACTGAACTGCATGATCGTGTCAACACCGTCCGTGGCATGTTGATCCTCTTGATGAAGCGTCTCAACCGTAGCATACCCTTTCGCATTCTCAAATTTCCCGGTCCCACCAATCACTACAATTTGAGACTCATGCATTGCAGATCGATGCACCCCAAAGAAACTGATAGTATCCTCCACCACCTGAAGGTGATCTCCACCACTGAGACCGTGTAGCAACACCGTCACGGCGATTGTCTGGCTCGTCCCGTCCAACGAGCTCGACAAGTAAAACCCTTGTGCTTTGCCAATTACAGGAGACCCCAGATCGTGACCTTCCGACAACTCGTCGTCAATCACTGTCAACGATCCGAACATGAGCTTTTGGAGTGTGAGCCCGGATGGCAGCTGCCCTGCAGTGACAAATGGCAGGTTACCATTACTACTGTCAATGATGTCGTTGTTGCCGCTGTTTTGGATGACAGTGGAAGCTTGGGGGCCAACGCCGTTGAGGCCTGCAATGATGGGGAGGTTGTTGTTGTTGACGATACCGCTAAGGTCTGCGTTGCTCAGTGGGACCCCGCCGGTAAGTGGGAAGATGTTGTCGTTGGGCTGTGTGAAAGGAAGGCCGTTGAATTGGGTGTTTGCTATGATCCCAGTGACAACCCTGGCCGATGGATGTGTACCACCTAGGATGTCATGCATGAAGAAGGTTAATGCAGGGGTTTGTGGACCAACAGGTTTTGCCACCGTGGCACTGGTGGTAGTGGTAACGGGGGATTCTGTGCCAGTTGGGGTAATTGTGGGACCAACTACCGGTGCCATGCCAGCAACAGGTGCTGCTACGGTGTCGGGTTCTTCGAGCTCGGGTTGTGGTGAGTCAGCATCTGATTCCGCTGCTGGGCTAGCTATTGGTGGGATGTCAACAATGGGGATTTCAGATTCTGGTAATGGTGGGTTAGTGTCATCTGCTGCGGGGGTGGCGGGGATTTGGCCATTTGGCAGTGTGGTGGGGGTCAGACCCACCTGTGGAGTTACATTTGGGACAGTTGTTGCAACAGGATTGGTTGGCTGGGGTGGATCGGGGAGGACTGAAGGCTGTGGGTCTACATCGAGGAGGACCCTGACAGAGTTGGCGCACTCAAAGGTGATGGCTAGGAGCAAGAGGCAGATGGCTTTGAATGTCACGCGTGTGAGAAGGGAAAGCTTGGCCATCTTAGGCTGTGAATTGGGACTTAATTTAGTTGCTGAGGGGAAGTATTCATCTATGGGTATTTATACACTGTCAATGGAGAGTTTTATGAGCGAGAATATAGAAGTGGAGCTGATACAGCGGAGTTGTTGCACCATTTTGGGATTCAAGTGGAGTAGACCAGTGTTGGGAAAGTAGGAAAACTTTATAATTAATGATAATGGTGGACTATTTTATTTTATTTATGATTATGAGTGAAGGAAAGTGGCTGAGAAACGGCGGAACATGTCACCAAAAAATAGAAAAGAAAAGAGGGATTGTGTTCATATCAACGCTGCATAATTTAGGTGGTTCTTTAATAAAAACGATATTTGCAGTCTTATAAATCTTATATATTTCTTTTAAAAAAATATTAAATCTTACATCTAGGTACAAAAAATATTCTTTTAAATAATAAATTCACATTTTTAGATTCCGTTTAGATGTTGAGCTGAATTGAGTTCCTTATGAATAATAATGAGTTGAGTTCGTGAAGTGAGTTTTGTGGGACCCACCTAAGATGAGTTTATATGTTTTTTGATGTTAAGATGAATTTAAATATATTTATGAAAAATTGAAAATGATTGTGGGTCTCACGTGGAAAGAAGTTTTGAGTTAAGATATATTTAGTAATTTGAGAATTTAATGTTTAGATATTAGATTCAGCTTAAAATTAAAGTTTAGTCTACAAAGCCGCTTTGCAATAGTCGGGCTAATAAACCGAAAATAACAGCCCTCTATTCATTGCTTAGGAAATACACCATAAGAGAAATAGACTCCACCACACATAAACACTTCCAAGCAAAAGCAGCCCTCACTGATTTCGCCCAAGAGCACTTCGTGTTTTCATCTCTTCCTCTCTGTGCCTCTCTTCCACCGCCACCATCTCAGTCCGTGGCCAAGACCAAACTTCAAGATCATGCATCTTCTTTGTGCTGAATAAATCTAAAAAAAACTTCCATAATTTTTGATGTCTTCTACTTTCTGTAGAACATATCCACATGATCCACATATTGCAATAAATATTTTTTTCTTTACAATTATGATACAATATAATACATGATTAATGAATATTCAATATTTCTCCAAACTATATCATAATCCTATATCAGTTGTAAGAGTTCATTATGCTTCACATTTTTCCCTAAATGCATTTAATTTGTGTTCATATCTTGCAAAATTACGGGAGCCTAACCTATTGAAGCATTCCTCTAAACCAAAAATTATAGCTTGTATGCATAAATTTGAAAGACCAGAGAAAAGGGGGCTGATGAGAGACATGAGAAAGACCCACAACTGATTGTAGACGCATATTTAATAGATTTATTCTTAGTATCTCAAACTAATATTTGGTTTAGGGGTCGAGATCTCACAACAAATAAACTATATTACAAAATCAAAAAGTATAAAAAAAATACTGGTAAAGTAGAAAAATAGTGAAAATTAGTTTGGTTTAGGGGTGGAGATCTCACAGTTTTATCTGGAAATCGAGCTCCGTCTGTGCCACCGTCTGGGTCGAGCTCCGTCGGGGGGTCGAGTTACCATCGAGATGAGTGTGGGGTCGAGATCCGAGATTCGTCGGGGGGTTGAGTTGCCCTCAGGATGAGTGTGGGGGTCGAGATCTTCATTTGGGAATGGGATGGAGTGGAAGACGAAGAAGTGAGGGAGGCACTAAAGGACTGTATGGGGTCTCTAATCGGGTGTAGGCAAATGCAGATTAAGTAAAATAAAAGTCTTATGTGGTGTACAACTATTAGAGCATCCTCAATGGATTAGCTAAAAGTTAAATCCATTGAGTATTTAACTATTAGAGAGAAAAATATGCTCATAATGGATTAGCTTGGAATTTAGTTACAGTGACTTTCAAAAGTTTTTTCAAATTTGAAAGTTATTGTACATACATCAAATACATACTTTATTAATTATTTCTCTTTCACTTTCTTTCTATCACATATTTTATTACAATTGATATATTAATTTGAGTTAGTGATATATTAATTTAATTAGAATATGATTATTAATTAATATATAATAGGTAGAATAGTAAAATATGATAAAATAAAATAAATTAATAATTAAAAAAATAAATATTTTTGAAATTATTAGTTACTTATTACTATATAATAAATAAATGGATAATCTATTGTGGAGATTTGATGTGAATAACTAAAACCAAATTCATCTTATATTATTTTATTGTTATATAATGAAAAAAGTTATTTCAATGTGGAGATTTATGTGAATGAAATAGTTAAAAGTCAAATTTATCTTACATTCATAAAAAATGTTCTTTAACTTTGACTAATCTACTGAAGATGCTCTTAGAGGGTTGTTCATTGAAGAGAAGCAGCCGGACTGGTCCGCAGGTATTCTCTTTAGTCTAAGTTACAAACGAAGAGAAATCCTGGGAAACAGTCCGTCCATTAAACTGAGAAAAACAACCATCCATTCACACGGTGACACGTAGGTAATTTATTGTGTTTATTCTATATATGCATACACACAATCAGAGAATCCACTACACCCATTCTTTCTCACTCGTATGCCTCCCTTTGCACTTCTTCCACTCCATTCCCGACAGGCTCAAGATTTTAACACTACTGCCATTCCGCACGACGCTCGACCCAGACTTCACCTTTTGATGCCCTTTGAGCTGCGTTAGCATTGAAAAACCCTCTCCCAAGCTCCAAGAATGCAAGAACCTACACTGCTCACTGTAGCTACAACTCCCTTGAACCCAATATTTACAAATCTTGGATACTATCTTCGGCTTCCTAACTGCTCTACTATTTGCACCGCCGTGGGAATTGCCCCACCTAGTCGTTGGAACACACGCTTGTTGCCGCTGTCTAAATCCATAGCTTAAATTCCCAATCTCTGACTTATCAATTTGATCCAATTATCTCACTCTCTATCTCAGAGTTTGTTACTTTTTGGAAATGAGAAAGAGATAGTGATAGTGGGATAATAAAGAACGGTTTGTCTTGGAGTATTTTGGGTTGGAAGTAGAAAATCTAAGTTGGAAGAATCAGGGGGATGAGTAAGCTAATTAGAAAATATCAGAAAACCTAATTTATCTCTCTCTTCGAACGTGTGTACATAAGAGATATGTTTTGAGAATATTAGAATCAGAAATCCTAATTTTGTTTCCGTTTTGCTGAATCTCTCTCTCTATATGGGGGTGTCTTTGTTCTTCGGAGTGGAAAGAATGAGATGGTGGTGGTGGTGAAATCTTGAAAGTCTTGGTCGGTGGGCGGCAGGCTTGGTGGCACAATAAGGAGGTGGGCTGGAAGTGCACAAAGACAAAGAAAAGAAATCGTAAGATTGGAAATAAGATTGGAAATTGATTATGTGAATTGTTTGTGATTGTGTAGTGAAATCTAATAAATTTATTGTGTTTTTATATACATGTCATCGAGTGAAAAAGAGGGCTTCTATTCTCAGTTTTACAGCCTAACCGCCCCGCAGCGCGTCTCACAAACGAAACATTAGTGTGCGCGACTTGACTTGGAAGTTGGGAAATTTAACAAAATTACCCAACACATTGAAGCATCACCAGTAGACAAGCTAGCGCACCACGTGTACTGGAACCGATCGGCTAGGTCAAATTGGGTTTAACGCATCACACTAGTTCAGTCCCTCGCACGCTTTTCGTCTTCTCTTCCGCAGATCCCCCAAATACTACCCCCCTCCACCTAATGACCCTCTAAAACCCTAACCCTCCATTTCCCCTTCATTTCGTAAACCGAACACCACTCTAATTCCTGAGCCATGTACCTTTACAGCCTCACTCTCCAGCGAGCCACCGGCATAGTCTGCGCCATCAACGGAAGCTTCTCCGGCGGCAAGACCCAAGAGATCGTTGTCGCCCGCGGCAAGCTCCTCGAGCTTCTTCGGCCCGACGACAGCGGTAAGATCCAAACCCTTCTCTCCGTTGAAATTTTCGGCGTCATTAGGTCTTTAGCTCAGTTTAGGCTTACTGGGTCTCAGAAAGACTATATTGTTGTCGGGTCCGATTCCGGTCGTATAGTTATCCTCGAGTACAACAAGGAGAAGAATGTTTTCGACAAAATTCACCAAGAAACTTTCGGGAAATCTGGCTGTCGTAGAATAGTTCCGGGCCAGTACTTGGCCACTGATCCGAAGGGTAGGGCGGTGATGATTGGGGCTTGTGAGAAGCAGAAGCTTGTTTATGTGTTGAATAGGGATACGGCAGCGAGGCTGACCATTTCCTCTCCATTGGAGGCGCATAAATCGCATACGATAGTGTATTCAATCTGTGGAGTTGATTGTGGGTTCGATAACCCAATATTTGCTGCCATAGAGTTGGATTACTCGGAGGCAGACCAGGATTCAACTGGGCAGGCAGCAAGTGAGGCCCAGAAGAATTTGACTTTTTATGAGCTTGACTTAGGGCTTAACCACGTATCTAGGAAGTGGTCGGAGCCAGTTGATAATGGTGCAAACTTACTTGTTACTGTTCCCGGAGGAGGGGATGGGCCGAGTGGTGTGTTGGTTTGTGCGGAAAATTTTGTGATATATAAAAATCAGGGACACCAGGATCTTAGGGCTGTGATTCCTAGACGAGCAGATCTGCCTGCTGAGCGAGGGGTTCTTATAGTTTCAGCAGCAGTGCATAAGCAGAAAGCGATGTTCTTCTTTCTGTTGCAAACGGAGTATGGGGATATTTTTAAGGTTACTCTGGACCATGACAATGACCGTGTTACAGAGTTGAAGATTAAGTACTTTGATACAATTCCGGTTTCTTCCTCCATGTGTGTTCTGAAGTCAGGGCACTTGTTCGCTGCTTCAGAATTTGGGAATCATGCTTTCTATCAGTTCCAAGGGATAGGTGATGATGCTGATGTGGAGTCTTCATCGGCTACATTGATGGAAACAGAAGAAGGTTTCCAGCCAGTGTTTTTCCAGCCTAGACAACTTAAGAACCTTCTCAGGATTGACCAAGTGGAGAGCCTAATGCCAATAATGGACATGAAAGTGGTTAATCTCTTTGAAGAAGAAACACCCCAAATATTTACCCTTTGTGGGCGGGGCCCTCGTTCGTCTCTTAGAATGTTAAGGCCCGGTTTAGCTATTAGTGAAATGGCTGTGTCAGAGCTTCCTGGTGTGCCAAGTGCAGTTTGGACTGTGAAAAAGAATGTTAATGATGAGTTTGATGCATACATTGTGGTGTCATTCTCAAATGCAACTCTCGTTCTTTCCATTGGTGAGACAGTTGAAGAAGTTAGTGATAGTGGGTTTCTTGATACCACCCCCTCACTTTCTGTTTCTTTGATTGGTGATGATTCTCTCATGCAAGTTCATCCCAATGGCATTAGGCATATTAGGGAGGATGGGCGTATCAATGAGTGGAGGACTCCTGGAAAGAGGACAATTGCTAAGGTTGGCTCTAACAGACTTCAAGTGGTCATTGCACTTAGTGGTGGTGAAATTGTGTATTTTGAGGTGGATATTACTGGCCAATTGATTGAAGTGGATAAGCATGAAATGTCAGGTGATGTGGCTTGTTTGGACATTGCCCCTGTACCTGAAGGAAGGCAAAGATCTCGTTTCCTTGCGGTTGGTTCATATGACAACACAATTCGTATCTTATCATTGGACCCTGAAGATGGTATGCAGATTCTGAGTGTGCAAAGTGTTTCTTCGGCTCCAGAATCTCTCCTTTTTCTTGAAGTCCAGGCATCAATAGGTGGGGAGGATGGTGCTGATCATCCCGCCAGCCTTTTTCTTAATTCTGGTTTACAGAATGGAGTTCTGTTCAGAACAGTTGTAGATATGGTGACTGGTCAGCTTTCTGATTCCCGGTCTCGTTTCTTGGGACTGAGAGCCCCAAAGCTCTTTTCTATTATAGTACGAGGCAAGCGTGCCATGCTTTGCTTGTCAAGTCGACCTTGGCTTGGTTATATTCACCAAGGACATTTTCTTTTAACACCTTTATCATACGAGACTCTTGAATATGCAGCATCATTTGCCTCTGACCAATGTGCAGAAGGTGTAGTTGCTGTTGCTGGTGAAGCTTTGAGGGTTTTTACCATTGAGAGACTGGGAGAAACATTTAATGAAACTGTAATTCCCCTAAGGTACACACCAAGAAAGTTTGTACTTCACCCCAAGCGAAAATTGCTGGTAATTATTGAGAGTGATCAAGGAGCATTCACAGCTGAAGAGCGAGAAGCTGCGAAAAAGGAGTGCTTTGAGGCTGTTGGAACTGGTGAAAATGAAAATGGTAATATGGAGCAGATGGAGAACGGTGGTGATGAGGACAAAGATGATCCCCTCTCGGATGAACACTATGGCTATCCCAAGGCAGAATCAGACAGGTGGGTTTCTAGCATTAGAGTTCTTGACCCAAAGACAGCTACTACAACTTGTCTGCTGGAGCTTCAGGACAACGAAGCTGCGTTCAGCATATGCACAGTGAATTTCCACGATAAAGAATATGGAACTCTTTTAGCCGTTGGCACAGCAAAGGGACTACAGTTTTGGCCCAAAAGAAGTTTAGCTGCTGGTTTTATTCATATTTATAGGTTTTTAGAGGACGGAAGGTCACTTGAACTATTGCACAAGACACAAGTAGAAGGTGTTCCTACTGCTTTGTGCCAGTTTCAAGGACGACTACTTGCAGGTATTGGAAATGTTCTCAGATTATATGATTTGGGCAAAAGACGATTGCTTAGAAAATGTGAGAACAAACTGTTCCCCAACAGTATTGTCTCCATTCACACTTATCGTGATCGGATATATGTTGGCGACATTCAAGAGGTATAATTGTTTTTCCTATTTTGTTCCTAGTTTGATTTGATATATGCTGGAGACATTCAAGAGGAACTCTTTAGCTTTTGCTTGATCAGATATCCATATATGTTGTCAAAATTTAGTTTTGGGTTAGAGGTGATGGGTTTATTTGCTTGGGTGTATACTGGGTGTGTAAAAGTGGCTTGTGCTCAGTGAATTTTATATTTCCCATCATACTTACCCTTTTTTTCTTCATTATTCCATAGCTAACTATCTTCTTGGTGTGCTCTTGCAGTCATTCCATTACTGTAAGTACAGACGAGATGAGAATCAACTGTATGTATTTGCTGATGATAGTGTTCCAAGATGGCTCACTGCATCATACCATATAGATTTTGACACCATGGCAGGTGCAGACAAGTTTGGGAACATTTATTTTGTGCGGTTACCGCAGGATGTGTCGGATGAGATAGAAGAAGATCCTACTGGTGGGAAAATAAAATGGGAGCAGGGGAAGCTGAATGGAGCTCCCAACAAGGTAGAGGAGATAGTGCAGTTTCACATTGGTGATGTGGTCACCTGCTTGCAGAAGGCATCTCTAATTCCAGGTGGGGGAGAGTGCCTCATATATGGCACTGTGATGGGGAGCTTGGGAGCATTGCTAGCATTCACCTCTCGCGATGATGTTGACTTCTTTTCTCACTTGGAGATGTATATGAGGCAGGAACATCCGCCTTTGTGTGGAAGAGATCACATGGCTTATAGATCTGCTTATTTTCCTGTTAAGGTAATCAGTTATTATTCTTTCTTTTGTGTTACTTGTTGCCCATCTATTCATTCATAATGGATAATCAGATTTTATGGTTTTTACATTCTTCAATGACCCTTGTACCTCGTAAGGGTATCAATATGTATCTTTCTTTAGATTACTTATCAAAAAATGTATCTTTCTTTAGATTAGGTTTTTGAGATTCAAGGCTCCATACTCTGGTTTCAATTTTCTTAAGACTGGTGGATTTTATCTTATTTCTTGTCTTCTTTTATCAGAGTTTCTGGAATTTAACTTTTGGCTGGTCTTATGCTTTGTGGTAGTCTGGATCATCGGTTTGCTGTTTCTTGTGTAGACCAAATGTTGTTGGTATTATGAAAGGTTTGATTTATGTGAAAAGATATTTGCAACTGTGAATTGTGCAACCGTTGCGTAATCGCTTTGAAAAATTGGAATAAAATATGGGACCCACATGAAAAAAATTAATTTTTTAATAGTGGACCCCACTCTTTTTCAAAGCGATTATGTGACGTTTATGCACTTCACGGTTGTATATAGAATTACTCTTGATTTATTATGTCCTGAAATGCTGAAAACTATCTTGTGTACATGGATTGCACGTTTTGCATTTTTTAATCAATTTTTATTGCTTACCAAAAAGAGAAAAGTTGACGATTATGATGGCAATATTTCATCCATAAGAGTGCCTTTTTGGAATAGAGTCTAGTGGTGATGTCTTTCTCATCTTTGTTCCTCTCAATTAGTATGTGTAGAACATAGATGCATGAATACCTACATACAATAAATTTCTTTTCTGCATCCAATGTATTGTTGTTAGCATTATTGTTGTTACTGCAGTTTGAAGTGTGATTTTTTTTTTTATATCTCATAATAAATATTTTTTTTTGATAATTAATAAGAGAATTTTATTACCAAGTAAATAGGGTATCTCATAATATATAATTAAAAGGTTTATTGTGCATTTTGAGTCAATGTGGCGATCGTGTTCTAGCTTGCTTCCTTCCATGATTATTTTGGTTCCATTAATTACTGCCTTAACTTTTTCACTATGAAATAGTTCTGGAAATGCTGAGTTATTATTTTGTAGGATGTGATCGATGGGGATCTATGTGAGCAGTTCCCAACTCTGCCTCTGGATTTGCAAAGGAAAATTGCCGATGAATTAGATAGAACTCCTGGGGAGATACTGAAGAAACTTGAAGAAGTTCGAAATAAGATCATTTGAGGAAAAATCAACTTAAAGGTGCCTTTTTTCATTCTATCTATCTAGTTATTATTATTATTATAATTATTATTATTACTACTATCATTATTTTTTTTGTTTCCTTTTCTAGATTTTTGGTTCATCAATACCCTTACATGTAGGAGGAGCACATTAGCATGTACGGTTATTTCGTAATGTTCATGTGACTGCTTAACATGCATGGGCACACAGCTGAAAATGTTGTTCACTTGACATGTTAGGTATATTCTGAGGTTTTAGATTTAGGGTATGTTTGGATATCTAGAGTATATCAAAATTTTGTGAATAGTAGTTAAATGGTTTGAGTGAAGATGTTTTATTGGATTTTGGGAAATGTGAGAGAAAAAGTTGAATAAAAATATTTTTTAATATAAGTATTGTATTTGAGTTTATGAAAGAGAATAGATAAAGTTAAAAAATTGTTTGAATTTATTTTTTAATATAATTTTTGTTTTCACTTATGTAAAATTCGTATTGGTTTTTGTGTTTGAGTAATAATTATTATGCAATGATTAGATGAAAAAGTTGAAAATTTGAAATTAAAAAGTATTTTGTGTTTGAGTGATGTTTGAGAATGAAGTTATGAGAAATTTTGGGAATTTTGAGAATTCTCATGTTTGCCAAACATGCCTATTCTGCTTAAGGCAGCACGCCTGGGTTTTCTCGGCGTTCACACCTAGGAAAGAAGGTATTAAAATCCTGAAAGAAGCCTTTAGAGCTCCTGGTGAAAGCACTGAAAGGTTCACTCTGATTATAATTGGCAGATTACGTGAGTTTATATAGGCAGGTGGGATGGCTTCTCTGACAAAATTTGGACTACTGGTGTGAATAGGAATTACATAAATTAAGTTTACCAAACAAACTCTAGACCAATAATGGAGAAATGTAAATAATAATAATAGTAATTATAAGTAAATATATAAATAAATAACATTTAATAACAGCAACAACAGAACTAGATTCAGAATAAGGTGTTTCTTTTCTCAACTGGGTTCGTGAACAGAAAATATCTTCCCCATAATTTATCTGTATTTCTTGGTCATTGTTCTGATCTACGTGGAATTTTCCCATTAAACAGGTGAGGGATATCGGTGGTTAGTGCTCTATGTGGGGCACCCTGATGCCTGTTCTTGCACTGATGAGATCATGCGCGGCGCAAAAGAAATATCCTTTGTGACTCTAGATGATACAGTGGCCCAGTCATTAATGTTGGGACAAGTTAGCTAGTTGGGATAATTGGAAAAAGAAGTACGCAATACCCACATTCCCAGACTGCTTTTTTTTGTTGTAATTAGTCATTTGACCTTGATGCAATCTCTTAATGGAATTAATTATGTTTATTGACTGCTCTATGTGCTTGTATATCTCTATCTGGTGTGTGCGTGTGGACAATGCCTACACGGTTACTAGATTTGGTGTCAACTTATGTTACTTGTCTGGGTTGTTAAAATCTCAACGTTACAGGATTATGTTATGTGATATAATTGCACGATTTGTTTGGTATAGAATTTGAACAATGAGAAACTGCTGCCGGTAGAAATGATCAAGAGCAACAAGTATGCTTGTAGGCTTGTAGCAGCCAAGTTGGGATTTCCATTGCTCTAGTGGATCTTATTAAACTGTTTTGGATTTAATCCTCCATGATTAAGCAGAAGGAAACTCATTCCAGGGTGTTTGGGTCCATCAATATATATTTTTGGAGCAGTGATACTCTTTTACAACTTTTTTACAACTACCTTTTTAGGTGAGTGGTATTTTTGTGTAATAATGATACTTTTATCACCCTTAAAAATATCCTCTTATCACTTATCAAAAAAATATATCATCTTATCTAAAGCAGAATTGTACGAAATGGTTGTATTTATATTATTACTCTTTTTTGTGGTTATAATTTCGGATTTGGGGCTCGAGGTATTTAGTTTGAAAGAGGCGTTCAATTGTTTCTAGGCAGGCAATCTATAAAAGTTGCGGAGTGAAAAAAATGCATTAGAAATTTAGAAGCCCCACTTCCAACCGGGAAATAGAAAAGAAAATTGGAAAAAAAAGAGTCAACAATAAGAAATGTTTTAGCAGTCTTACAAAAAATAAATTTAATGTTGTGGTATGATAGATTGTAAAATTATTTTTATTATAAAGTAGATTTAATGTATCATATGAAATTATATCAATTTATAATTTTATTTTTGTTAGATTTCTTTGTAGCTGTAGCATTAACAATGTGCGAACTTTGATGCATTTGTGATACTCTTTCAATGTCGGATGGCTCTTACCGTCTTACGTTAATAATTGTAGCTCGATACATGTCAAGTTTTATAAAAGCAACAATTTTCCTATCCTTGTTTTTTGTGTTCTTTTGTGAGATGCTTTTCCTTTGTTCTATTATTTTTTTTTTGAATAATTCTTATTGTAGTTCCCATACGGGGGATTACATTGCAAACTTAAGCCTTGTTTGTTTTTCAAAAACATCTCATCTCATCTCATCTCATCTCACCTCATCATTACAACTTTCTCAAATCCTCACACAAAATAAAATAAACAATTCAACTTTTTCAAATTCCAAAACAACAATAATATTAAAAAATATATTCTAACAATATTTTATTCAACTTTTTAACTTTAATCTCAACTCATCTCATCTCATCTCATCTCTGAAAACAAACGAGCCCTTAATAAAATGCAGTGTTTTGAGAGAAATTGAAAACCCCCCCCCCCCAAGCGCCCCCCGAAGCTACCCATCCCTCCCTTTCTGAGTTCTGAAGTCCCCTCCTCAGTCGTCGTCCCAAGTTCGTTTCCACCAATCTCACTATCGTTGCTGCTATCCCCTCGAGAAACGATGTGAACAAGTGTAAGTGGAATGTGAAGGAGAAGTTGAAGTATTTTCTCACAGCACCCTTGTCTTCTCTATTTTTTTTCATTTGCTGTTTTGCTTCCCTATGCCTCTAATTTACTATTCTGCTTCCTTTTTTTTTTTTTATCACCTGAGATCAATTATTTTGATGCAAGATGATATATGTTTGGTGTTTTGATTCTAACAAAATAAAATAATTGATTTGATCAAGAGCTTTAAGACAAGTGCTGAGATTTGAAAGCAAGAAATGTACAGAAGATGCTACCCCAGATTTTACGCATATTTTCAATTTATATATATTTCATATTTTACGCATATATTTTTAGTGTGCAAAAAATGTATAGAAGATGCTAGATTTTATGTACCCATATCAGATGATGATGAAATTTTATGAATTAATGGCCATTGAATATGATTTGAGCTAGATGTTAATCGGTAGGATTTGAGCACAAGTTTGCGAGAAATGATAATGAGAGTGAAGAGCTATAAACAAAATCCTTACCTGTGGAGGAGGCCGGCGAGGTTGTCCCGTCAATGTTGGAGGAGCTTGGTGGAGGAGGTCGTTGATGGTGGAGGATGGAGTCAATGGGCATAGAGAGGGGAAAAAAATTTCAGAAGCCGTGAATGAAACTGTTCTTCTAGGTTTAGTTTTGAATCGAGGTCAAGGTCAATTTAGTCAATTTAATACTTCACACGTGCGGACTGCAAAGGAGTTCCATTTCTGGGATTGTACGTAGCACGATCCATTTTTTCTCCCAAATAGCGATACTTTACTACTCTTTTATTTTTTGTTGGGTCTCTCTTATTCGTTAAATATGTAAGACCTCGTTTGCATTTAAAATCCACCTCAACTCAACTCATCTCATTTTATCATTACAAATTTTTTAAATTTTCACACAAAATATAATAAACAATTCAACTTTTTCAAATTTCAAAATAATTTTTCTAAATTTCCACACAAAATAGAATAAATAATTCAACTTTTATTTTACTATTCACAAACTATCTTAATCCATCTCAACTCATCTCTGAATTGAAACCATTTTATCGAATTTCAAATCAATTTTTTTCAGCCAAAAATTAAAATAGCTCTACTTTTAAGTGCATAGCTTAATACACAAGAGTCGTGAAAAAGCATTTAAGAAAATTACTAGGAAATAAAATGAATCTCCTGGTTGTTTACTTCACACGCATTGCCTGTAGGCATTTGCTAGCTAATATTTCTGAACCTTATATATACCGGCCCCATGAAACAACAATCATTTGCAATTTTCTGCGTTTTGTTCAGTCATTGAGAAACCGTCGTTTTCATGCTTCTGCTCCCACTCCAACCTTGGATTTCCTACGATGGATTTCCTCTCCAACCAATCTATGATGTCCGAAAACACACGGTCCGAGTTCTCTGGTGGCTCTCCGTAGAGCAGACCATGCCACATTCCTGGATACAACTTGAAGGTTTTGTCGTGGCTGGAGGCCACATCATAAAGCAGTTTGCTTACCGATTTGTCGGTCACTCTGTCCTCATCCCCATGGAGGACTATAAATGGTAATGAAACCTACTCGAAGACAATAAAAATTAGAATTATATTCAGTGTGTAAACATGCTATAAGAGTCATTACACATACCTCTTGAAGTCTCTGCTCAAGCTCGGAACTGACCCTCAAAAGTTCATAGCCGGTTTTCAATCGAGGCCGACCTTTATAGCAATATGGGTTGTCTCTAATCTGTTATTATTTACGTAATATGTTATCATTAGCACTCGGTACGTAGTAATTCCCAATCGCCGGTACTGTTGAAAGCTTATTAAACAAGAAAAAAAAAAGAGAGTAAATTGAAGGGGGAAGATATATATACCTGTTGTCTTGTCTCGGGTACTTTAAAGGCGACATCGATTATATCTTGGGTTGGGATTAATTTCCACGTTGGAATTACGTTGCAAAGCTTTGTCAAAATGGATGTCACCACTGGATGTGGCCTCATTTCATCTGCTATCTGTCAAAAATTTGAAGTTGAAAACAAATTCAAACAATTTTACAGTAGATCTGGATTTACAACATGCCCAGATCTCAATTTGTGGAAAAATTCGTTCGCCTTAATGTTTTCAATCGCATCCATGCATTAAGGCATTGTTTAGAAATAAGAAGCCTCTCAATTTATCTTATCTTATCTCGTATCATCTAATTTTTTTAAATTTTTAAATAAAATATAATAAATAATTTAAATTTTTTTAAATTTTAACACAAAAATGATATTAAAAAATAATATTTTAAAATAATATTACTCATCATCTTAATTCTTATTATTTTTTTATTATTTTATGATGTGATATTAGATGATTATAGATTACTTATTATATTTTATTTATAAATATATCATTTAATGTTATATTATAGAATAATGAGAAGTTGATGAAAATTAAGATAATGAATAAATTTTTTATTTTCGATAATTTATGAAAAAAATAGACAGAAGATTTCAATTCTAGTCAAGAGATAGATCCAAACGGAAAAAATATGCTAGAACTCCTCGGGAATGACAGTCTTTTTGTCCTTTGTCAGCTAGCCGATTGTATATTTGTTTTGACCGTACGCCATGCATAATATTAGGAGTAGGACCCATCAATCAAAAGGGATTCGGCAAATTTTCTATTTTATAAACTATCAACGGTCACATGTCAGGAAAATAGCTAGACAAAGATCAATATCTACGGTAGAACAACTCATTCTAAACTGGAAAGAAAAAAATAAATAATAACAGAGTACATTTAAGATCCATTGGCCTACAACTTCTTTCGGCTTATATCTTAACTTATCAAATTCAATCAATTTATATTTTAAACTATTTTTCAAAGATTTTAAATTATTTATCAATGTGAATTAACCATTGCCTTAAGAACATAGTACGTACCTTACACATAGGTGCAACCAAGACTGCACCATCCCAGTAGTCTGGCTTCTTCGTATGTAATAGTAGAATCAATGCCCCTCCCATGGATTCTCCCAACAAATATCTCATCTTCCCCTTGTTCTCTTTTCTTTCTGAGTATCACCCACCAACCGTAGATCAGTTAAAAGATCAAAAATTCGAGAATTTTAAAGCATGCTAAATCAGAGATGCATATTGAACTTTGAGAATAAAAAAATTCATCTCATCAGTCATTATTCATCATTTTATATTTTATATTCTATGAAAATACATATATATCCTATAAAAAATACTCACTCATCCTATAAAAAGTTATAGATATAAGATATGTAGCAAAACTATTAAGGATTTACAATACTGGTGATAGAGAGAGGAGCAAGTCTTTTTCTTTTACGTGCAGAGAAAGAGAGAGAGTAAAATCTGACCACATATGCTTGTGAAATGATCAGAGCAGTCATCCGCGACAACGTCGAAGCTGTTAACGTAGCCCGCCAATCCTTCTGATTTCCCGTGGCCTTCATAGTCTATCCCGTAAACTGCAAAGCCAGCGTTCACAAGCCGGGTCGCGGTACCTAATTCAATCACAACCCGTTTATATCTTAGCATAGATTTATCGATTTTTCTTCTTCATTTTGTTGTTTGATTTGTAAGTATATATATTTGGGTCTCAAAATTATATAAATGGGGAATGAAGCGGATCATGAGCAAATTAATACTGACTCTTCATGGTGATGCTGCACTCCATGGCATAACCGTGGCAAATGAAAATCAAGGCTTTAGGTTCTTGATTCACTGGAAGCCATCTGCATGTGAAAAGCTTCAATCCGCGTGGATTGATTATGTACTCCTGCAAAAATTGTTTGGAGATTGAGAAACGAAATTATATTTAATCACAACATATTCCAAATACATTCAGAAATTCCAAGAAAAAAATGAGGGAAAAAAAAAAAAAACAGGGTTAACCTCTTCATATCTAACATCCCCTGTTTGACGCTCCGCCTGTGCCTGCAAACCATGTTTAAGGAACAGATCAAGGGAAAGTGCATCAGTATCAGGAGGAGGCATTGAAATGGGTGCAAGAGAGAAATAGTACTGTATGAGAGAGGGACAGACCATGAAGAAATGAACAGAACGGACTTCAGAAGCTCGAGCGAATGAGAATTAGCAAAAGATCAAACTTTTGAATTACGTACGTGAGACAGACTATAAAATAGAGATTGAAAAGTTCTGAATATATAGCAAATAAAGAAAGAAAGATGAACAAAAGAACTGAATGGATGGGTTTTTATAATCGGAAAAAGGAAACGAGGAGCTAGCGGAGCTGTGAGGATAAGCTTTACGCGTTCAACCCTATTAATTATCTACGACCCAAAATAGACCCATGGGAGTACATATCCTTTCTCTCCGACGACGTCGGAGTACTATTGAGTATTATGACCAATATTTAATTTACTTGTCTTTTTAATTGGAAGCTAATTAATAAAAGATATGACAGAAATCCGTAACTTAAATATACTAAAAAGATTAATGCCAGAAAAAAATTTCTAATAGATAAATTTTATACAAGCTTTCTTTTATAAAAAATTAGATAATAATTTTTTTTACACTTTTTTAAAACGGAGTATTCCACTTTTTTATAAAAGTATATATGTGATTTGTCTATTTTAAACTCGTACAGATCATTTTTTATATTAAAATACATAGATACATATAATAATGGGGCCAGTTTCTAATAGATAAGTTTCATACAAACTATCTTTTATAAAAAATTAGATAATAGTTCTTTTTACACTTTTTTAAAGCAGAGTACTCTATTTTTTTACAAAAATATATATGTGGCTTGTCTATTTTAAACTCGTACAGATAATTTCTTATATTAAAATACATAGATATATATATATATATAATAATGGGGCCAAATAATTTGTTAATTATCCATATAGGTATCTGTCGATTTGGCTTGCTACATATGATAACGTCTGATCACCCTTTCCGAATTGCAACTTAATTGGCTTATAAGTTAAGTTGACTCTTTCATTTATCGTAATATTATTTGTTTTTCTTGGTATGCATGCATTGAAGTACCTCAACTTAATTATAACCTTGTAAAAGTATTATTTATGCTATATATATTTATAATATACCCGAGCGGTATAATATGAGTACGTATAATTAAGTACAGAAATATATATTATTTCCGTTATACAGACAGATCATAAGCAGATAAATTAATAATAACAAAAAGATATGATTTGATCCTAATTAATGGCCTTCTCCTATAAATTACGTGATATGATCTATTTTCAGTACTGGATTTTGTTTGAAAACTTCTTATGGGCGGCACATATTAACATATAGATATCTATGATCTGTATTTACTGATTTATTAATATTAAAATTAATAGTTAGTTTTAAGATTGAAAAAAACTAATTGCTCTAGCTAGCTAGTAATTAGTTAGTGTAGTGGTCTTAAACTTTAATAGCCAAATGATGTACATGATGTATTACGAAAATCTATGGTGTCGCACGCTGGAGTCATATATATATATATATATATATATATATGTGGAATATTTGTGAGTCGAAAACTAATATTGTAATTTTAATGCTCATTAATATACTAAATTAATTGAGATACTAACTTAATAATTTCAACGATAAAACTAATATTTTATATTAATATTGTAATTGATTTTTTATTTACTAAAATGGTCGGACTATTAATTTGGATATAAATTAATATCTTAGATTCTTAACATGATCTAATTCCTAATTAATAACTACGTACGTTTTAAAACAAAGTTTCAAGATGGAGAAAAATCATGCTTAGATAATATAATATATATTATTCATGTACTCCTAGCTAGCTACTATATTTATTTTTTAGCTAGGCCAGGATATATATGATCTACTCCGATCGGTGCAGAAATTCAAGCGCGCGCGCGTATATATATAAAAAGACCAGGACGGCAGCTTTGACTGGCTAGCTGCAGCTGCTCAGTCGTCATGCATGAATCTTGCAGACGCCAATAATTGGCTTCATGGGCCACTCGCCTTAATTGCATTTGTGGATACATTGCAAATTTGCATATATATAGAACAACATGACGACCCAGCTTTCAGCTGGATAACGTTGAACTTATTACTGTACTTGCATGTACATTTTCTACACAAAATTAATGATAGTAATGCAATTTGCTGGCCTGCATGCATGTCTTTTAATATGCACGCCAGTATCTGTGTTCTGTGTTATTTTTATGAGATTAATAACGTAATTAGCCAGCTAGATACAAATGATCAGAGTAGTACTTATGCAAATAAGTCTGTAATAATTAAGCATTACTACTTAATTCATATTTAAAATGAGTCAGATTTCTTATTTGGATCATCGTTCATGTATATATATTTCCCTTCATGTTCATGATTTATAAGAAACGGACAGACGAGAGTACGTACGTAGGGACGTACGACAACGCTGCCAGTTTGCTGAATAAAAACCTAACTTTAGTGTTTTTCCTTTTCCTGAGAATAAACTAATTAGTTAATTAATTAGCTTTAGTGGTTGGTGTCCCATCATATACGTACGTAACGATCCGGAGTTGAAGTATTTGTCTAATGCTAGCTGGGTGGTGTTCGTTTTTTTCAGTGCTATTTTTCTGTATACTTCTGTTTGGATTAACAGAATATCAAGCCTCAGACACATAGAAGAACACAAATTTACAAGGTAAAGCCAACCAGATCGAAAAACGTTATGGTCGTGATGTGGTATAGCATCTAACTGTAAACTAACTAGAAATTAGGAGATCTAAAACCCTAATAGATTCTTAATTTGACCAGATGCAGCTTTTTGGCCAGAAGATAGGCCATTTGGCCCGCGGTAAACTTAATTTGTTATGTAGCTGATGATTAATTATTAATTAGCTCGATCGTTAATTTCTATTCATACATACTTAATTGCATGCACTTTGCATTCAAAGCCTGCACTGAAGGGGCCGGGGCCATTAGATTACATAATTATTATGTCCTTCATGATCTTGTTAATTTTAATATATACTAGTTTATTACTAAGTTAGGCTATCGAGCTCATGGTGGCTCGTCATCGACTGATAAGGCAAATCAATCTTTAGGGAAGGATGAAGCCGATTGCAGCAAAGGAAATGAAGGACCACACAACACATGTCCAGAACCTTCTATAATAATACAGAAAATAAGGAGTGAGGATATTCTTGTAAAAGCAGACTGAGATTCTGGGATACACATGTCACAATGGTAGAGAGTAGTCAGTTATGTATTGAGTAGTATAAATGATGTAAATGGATGGCCTAAAGACGGGTTGAAAATTCTGAAATATGAAAGGTTCTCTCTGAAGCATTTCAGCAAACACTTGGTCTGCACTATTCTTCTATACTTTATTATCGACGACGTTCCAGTATTCAAATTCGAGGCGGATTTTGACATTCGAAGGGGGGGGGGGGTGGCTGATCAAAGAAGTAGTAAAGGGTTATTAATAACGTCATGAGTCTTATTCATCAACAATATCGGCAGATCCAGGACCCCCATGCAACCAGTACCACCCTTTATCCCCACTACAATATAAGGCAGCTTTGAGTACAGTTGGTACGGTTCCGAGGCAAAAAGATCACACCATGAATATAAAGTCCGCGACCTGTTTATAAAAAGAAGAAACAAGAGATCGAAGAAAAACAAATCATGACTATATTGATACTGATGTTAATTTGCATTATATATTAATGTGGGCTAGCTAGCTGTTACGTACATTGACTTTGGATCGACATAGACGTCGTACGTTGACAATTTAGATCGAGGATTGCATGACGTGCCGATCATGGCAAACCCTCTTTTCATGGGTCAATATTAATATATACACATGATACATATATATATATATATAATGTTGAAAAAGCAATCAAAATGAAAGGACAAGATATGTAGATGAGGACGGTGGGGGGAAGAACTAGTATAACTAATCTCGTGTTGGAAAGATCTGAATAGATTGAATATATAGCAATAGAGCATGCGTGCAGAATGGTATATATTTCTTCAAATTAGAAATCAAACAACACATGATATAGCCAATTAACTTTGTTCCAGCCATGGAAAATAAAATACGGAACAAGAATGAAAAGAAAAGGGTAGGTTTTCGATCAGTCTCAAGTGTGTGTGTATATATATATATATATATATATTAATGTTTTTTCTTCCAGCATTAATTAATATGATAGAAAACTGCAGCTGCAAAGTCAAGGTCTAGAATTCAATTGTCACCTTAGACCATAAAATCAGATATTATTAGCGATCGATGATATTAAGGAAATGCATCAATAGTAGGCCGGGCGTGAATTAAGGACATTTGGAATCAGTACTAATTATGAGATCAGCTGCCCTGATCATACATGATTTAGACAATATTTCATTAAGATCGATGGAGGTCATGCAATCAAATCATGCATTAGTCAAATAATTTAATGACTCATTAATTAAATCATATTATGGCTGCTTAGGTTTTCTTAGAATTAATTTACGTTCAATAGATTTTTCTTAGAACTTACGTCCGGATTTTAAGATCTAAAATTGAAGAAAGATATATACATTGCATGCACGTGTTGACATGTAATAGTACGTGTAATGTATATTTATTTTACATTTAATAATACTGGAGAGACCAATATTTATTAATAACAATAAATACTATTAAATCCGAGCTTAGGACTCAAAATAATATGATGAGACTCACTTTGACCTTGAAAAAGGTTGCATTTGGATATTGAGATAGATGATCTCAAATGATTTGTAAATAGTAGTATTTTGTGAGATCCCGTTGAGATATGTTTGAATGTAAATATGTTAAAATTTGTGTTTAAATATATGAAGTGTGTTGAGATGAGTTTAAATTTTTTATAATTAGTTGAAAAAATAGTGAGTTCCAGGACTATTTTTGAGGAAGACTTAGCAACCAAACACAAAAAAAAAAAAAGAAAAAAAAATGCTACAGCCATAGGGCGATTATACAAAAATAATGCCACATCATGTTGTTTCACTTGTGAATTTATTATTTAATGTCACATCATGAAATGATGAGAGAATGATGAAAAAAATTATGAATAGATTTTTTTAAAAGGAGAGGGTAGGTTGGATTAATGGGCTGGAAATAGGCCCAAATATATGGGACGGGATTATTTCTAGAAATGGGCTACATTTTGGTCTAAATATATAAATTCTTAAGCCCAGACCATTACTGGAAAGAATACTTTAAAAGGAAAGTAGCCTAGCCCATTGTACCAGCCCGATCCTGAATTCTGATACAACCCTAAACCCTTAAATACGAGCCCTCAACCCCCCATTTTTCCAGGGTTTCATTCGAAGAGAAACAGATCCGCCGCAGGGAAGCTCCGAGAGTTACATCAATGGGTACATGTCAAAACTCGATTCTCTACTTTTCCTTTCAACGTTTCCCGAATATATATGATTTCTGGTATTTGTGTTTTCGAAGGACCTGTCTCTTTTAATTCTGATTTGTGTTATTATCGCATTTGTGTTTGTGAAAATGATAAAGCGAGAATCAAGGTCCATGAACTGCGTCAGAAAACCAAGGCGGATCTGCTGAGCCAGCTCAAGGATCTTAAGGCCGAGCTTGCCCTCCTGCGCGTCGCCAAGGTCACCGGTGGTGCACCCAACAAGCTCTCCAAGATGTACTTTTTATCACTCCATTTTCTCCTTCTGGTTTTGTTTGTAAAGCCAAGTATTTGTTTCTGATTCTTCTGTGTTCCATTGTTTCCTGTTATTACAGAAAGGTGGTGAGGCTGTCGATTGCGCAGGTGTTGACGGTGATTTCCCAGAAGCAGAAGGAGGCTCTGAGAGAAGTTTACAAGAAGAAGAAATACCTTCCCCTCGATCTGCGTCCCAAGAAAACCAGGGCCATTCGTAGAAGGCTCACCAAACACCAGGTAGTCTATGC
Organism: Juglans regia; assembly: GCF_001411555.2. NCBI lineage: Eukaryota > Viridiplantae > Streptophyta > Magnoliopsida > Fagales > Juglandaceae > Juglans > Juglans regia. The sequence goes on along the minus strand of NC_049912.1, from coordinate 29,769,010 downwards.
TTTGATAGAATTATCTAGTTTGGCTCCTTTTTCTTCTATTCTCGAGTTACCAGCTTTATAGTTCTGTGTTATTTACGATTCTGATTGGGATATAGTTTATTATGATATGTCATAAAGAAGAAACTTCATTAAAACGCCCTAAACGCGCAATCCAAGTACAATGCTATGAAGTTAGTTAGTTTGTTATTTTGTTTCTTAGTTTATTTATGTCGTTTAAGATTTGAGTAGCTGATGGTACACGGCAATGGTACGAAGTTTAGTTCTAAACAGAAAAAAGTACTGTTAAGTTTAGGAACGTTTAACAGGAGGACTCGTGCATTGCATTTCTTGTATTGTAGGGATTAGTAACTTGGGCCATATGATTTAGATAAGGTAGATTAGGTTAAAAACAAGGTGAGGTCAAATGACAGTAGCAACAAACTGTCAAGAAGTGATGAAGTTACGATCCTAGAAGATTCGTATCAGTATGGTGAAGAATACCCAATTGTTATCTGAATAGCCTTTGTCTTATAGTAGGACGTTGGTAGCTGTTTCAGGAATGTGAAAAAAATATATTATTAGATGGTCTTTGTTAATGTAAAAGCTGAAAAGATCGTTTTAAGACATAAATGATAAATTCCTTCAATGAGCAAGCAACCCTGAGATTTCCCAAGTATTGTATCTCTTGTTTGCTTTGGTTATCCGTTATCTGTGTTTTTATGAGTTGTGTTGACGGCTGTGCATTTTGTGCTTCTTGTTATTCTTGTCTAATTAAAACGTTTATGTTTGTGCTTTGAGTATTTAGCTTGCCCTGTTACCTAATATGAGTTTGTTTCAATCCGTTTGCCCAGGCATCATTGAAGACTGAACGAGAGAAGAAGAGAGAGATGTATTTTCCCATGAGGAAGTATGCTATCAAGGTGTAGGGTGTAGGGACTTCAGCTTGAAAGATCTTGGTACCTTATTTTAAAAAATCCCCTCGGTTGATAAAATTTTGGCGTTTTTTAAGTCTTAATTAATGGTTAGAGGACTTAATCTTACGTTCTTGTTTGATGTTTGAAAGTTGTGGATTATCTCATACTACAGTGGGATGAAGCTATTCTTCTTTGATGAATGCGTCGTGATCTTTTCTCTCTCTCTCTCTCTCTCTGTTTTTTTTTTTTTAATGGCCATGTTATTTCTGTTTTATTCATGCGTAATCTGTAAATTTTTTAGTTTAGCGGTATGATGATTCTGCTGGCCTGCAAGTCTTATAAAAAGGAACGTAGGAGCTGGTCATGAATTTGGGTTATGAGTCATGACCTCTTATGCTCGAGCGTTCCGGTCGATGTGAGTTCGATGGGCTCTTAGAAGGTCATAAACATTCATTGCTTCGTGTTAGATGTTTTGTGGTTCAACAATTCTCGATAAACTTGGTTGAATTTGGTTTTACTGTCGCGTAGAACTTCATTTCTTAAAATACACAATCCCGTATAAATGCTTTTTTCTGTTAAAAATGCTTTTTTTTAATATAAATCAAAGTTTCTATTTTCTTCCTAACGATTCCTTTTAATACGAAAATCACGTATGGATGACAGCAAAAATTCTTGGAAAAAAAACAAACTTCAACTTTTTATGAAAGAGAATTGATATTTGTAGTTGTAGGATTTGTAAGTTTTGTGTATTTTTTTTTAAAGGAAAATGAGTTACTACTTTCTTGTTACTCTTTTACTACTTCTTTTATATTTGATTTTTTTTTTTAATTTTTAATTTTACTTAAGTGACTATTAGTAAAATTATATATTTTTTTTAATTTTTCTTTTGATGATTAAAGATGTTAAAAAAAAACTCAAAAGAAAATGATAAAAAAATAAAAAATGTGAAATGAATTATAAGTAGTAAATAGGTAGTAATTTTATCACTATCATTTTTCAAAGAAAAATTTTATTTGCAGTTTTCAAATGGGATTGTATGTGCAAACTCTTCATTAAATAAAAAAAATATCATTTTGATAAGGATATTATTATAATTTTAAAAAAATTTAAAGATAAAATTAACTAGATTTATAATGCAATTCTCATTTAGAGACTATATGTAGTATTGCTATTTTTCAAATAGGTAAATATAAGATCTATATAAAAAATTAGTTTGTTAACAATAATATTAGATATAATTTCACGATAAGTTTTATTAATACCTTCATAACGGTGGAATTTATTACATCATGCAGGGAGGATCCTCCTCTAACTAGGGGTGGCAATATGTGACACTACTCGTTAATCTAATACGAACACGACACGATAAAAGCAAGTTAGGGTTTAGCCTTAACGGGTTCGGGTCAAAACGGGTTGACCCGTTAAGACACGATTGCTTAACGGGTCACTAACAAGTCAACTCGTTATGACCCGTTAAGAAAATTGAATTTACCTTTATACCTTTAGACCAAACAAATTAAAAAAATCCTAAACTACCTAACCTACTTCCTTCCTCAAGTTCTAAATTTGTTTAGATTTGTGTTTTTAATTTTTTATTATATTTGTGACTGTAACATTAATATATTTACAATGTATGTTTTGTTTATTATATTTGGGATGTAATTTTAATAATGAATATTATTACAAATTGTGTAGATTATATTTGTTTGGATTGTAATTTTAGACTTATAGTTAGTTTTTTATTTTTTATAGATATTATTTATATTTAAATATTTATATAAAATCAATCAGGTCAAACGGGTCGTGTCGTGTCATATTGTGTTTGTTCAATCCATTAATGTAAACGGGTTGAAACGGAACGGGTCATGTCGTGTCATGTCGTGTAAATTTATTTCTTATTCATTAACGGGTCGTGTCGTGTCATGTCGTGTAAATTTATTTCTTATTCATTAACGGGTCGTGTCGTGTCGTGTCAACCCGTTATCTTACTATGTCGTGTTTGGGTTTGAAATTTTGACACGAAATCCTTAACGGGTCGTGTTCGTGTTGATCTATTAAATATAATGTACATACCTTAACACAACCCGTTAACACGATTTGACACTTTACCTCTAACCAATCCCCAAAAAAAGGCTTTTATTATATTTTACCTGTCAAGTTAAGCAATTATCTTATGTCATATTACGACATGTGGAGAGGATAATTATTTTGTGTCATATTATGATTTGCAGGATTAGTGAGACTGGTGATGGAGTTATATATATATACACACGCTTAATACTCGGAACCGGTCGCATTAGTTTAAAAAGTCAGATCTTCCGAGAGAATCTAACAGAGAGTGAGGTGTTCGTTCATTCAGGAGTAGTTCCCATCCCTTTCATTATCATCGATAGTCGCTTCCGAATCTGGTTTTGCTAGTTCAAAGGTTCAACTACGATATTCTAAACTCTTTTTAACATTTTTATCCTACAAAAGGCCGAGTGGCCTAGATGGTTGACTGTCACCGTTCTTTGTTCATCGGAATGATAATATATTTAATTTAAATTTATGCTATAAGTTTTTAGTTCATGATCATGGAACCCCTGGCCCTCTCCACTTCATATGCTGCCTTCTATTCTCAAATTAAATTTTTAAAAAATCAAGGCGACAAACAAAAATAAATAGATAGAAAATATTGGATTTCAAGTTTTATTATTGCTTTGAATGCTTCACAAATTCAATCTCGAAACAACTGTTCTGGTCAAAATTCAGACTACATTTAACTTGTATAGAAAGTCATTAAAATGCATGCATCAACAATCCAAATTCTCACAAAATATACTCCTAGTAGAATTATTACAACTACGAGTCTACGATATTGGAATTGCAGTGAGAAGTATAGTCTATAGTTTTAGAGCTTATTATAACTTATAGTTTAAATAATAAATTTTATTATTAAAAAGTTATTTACCGTTTGGTAATTATATGTTTAAAACACTTTTAAACATATTATTTATTTGGAAGCAAATTTAAAAAGTGATTTTTGAGGTAGAAATACTGATAATTTGTTTTTTTAAATATTATATTTTTAAAAGTTTGAAAATTATAATTATCTAAAAGTTATTTGGATATTTTTGTCTATTTATTTTTTAAAATTGGAATTATATTTCAGATATCTGAAAAAACATATTTGAGCAAAAACATCAAAATACTTTAATATGTAACACAAACAACCTAATTTTTCTATTAAAAAATTTTTAAGACTATTTAAACACTTTTTAAGACCCCTAACGCAATCCCAAGCAAGCCTTTAGTTGGATATGAACAGAACACAATCTTGCTCAGTCCACTTAATTGTTAATGCTGATATTTGGAAAAAAAAACAAAAAAAAATCAATCATCTTTAGGGACCTTAGATAAATACTAACTAGTTAAAGTCCATGCACATTGGACGTGCAAAGCCGCAACCTCTCACTAGACCAATTCTTTCTCGTTGAAGACAAAAGGAATACAACAATCCAAACGATAGTTCCAAAAAAGTTCAATAAAAATGTAAGCATAAAATATAACTATTGATTTCGATCTCGGGGTGGATATATTTTGATATTTCTTCTCAATTTTTGCTAACAGAAATGGTCAACTCATTCCTAGTCATTTTAGTTTCTGGTGATTGGGGACAAACACTAGTTACTATCCTGACACGGTACACCCAACCGAGTCAGTCAAGGATTCTCGTTAGTGCAATGAAGCAAATCCACCTTCATCGAGTGGAAACTAGCGGCTTTGAGCTTTCTTCCTCTTTATAAACTCCAGAAACATAACCCAAAACCAACAACTTATAACTGTAACCTCTCTCTCTGTCTCTCTCTCTCAATAGTCAAAACTTGATTGTCTTCATCTTTGAGCTTTGAAGCTCCTCTTCAGTTTTGAGTTCATACCCTTCAAGGCTCCATGAAAATGTCAGAAACCCCAAAGAATAACAAGTTCATTCCTAGAAGATTAATCTCAAGTCTCATCTCTTCCTCTAAAACCCTTTATTCTTCCTATTTATTTCCAAGCTCTCGCTCTAGTGTTCCCTCAACCCCTACCGTCAAATTCTCCCAATCCATGATAGAAGAAAACATTGAAAATGCTGAATCAATCATCTCCAAATGGGATCCAAACTCTTCCTCGAAGACCAAAGTCACCTCTCTCTTCCACCATAACAGAAAAGAAGCGAACGAGTTTCTCAAGTCTGTTAAGGACTTGCGACGAGCCATGCATTTCTTAATCAATGAAAATTCTACGTCCAAGAAGCTCATACTTGCTCAGAACCTAATGCAAATAGCCATGAAAAGGCTTGAAAATGAGTTTTATCAGCTTTCCAAAAACTGTGACCATCTTGATCCAGAATCAGTATCTAGGCGGTCCTCAGGTGGGTCAAGAAATTCCGATGGTGAAGATGAGGTTCGAGCAGATGAGTTCGAAATTGCTGGTGAGTCAATCACTGAGGTGGAGAAACTCTCAGCAGTTGCCATGACGGATTTGAAATCAATAGCCGAATGCATGATTAGTTCAGGTTATGGAAAAGAGTGTGTGAAGATATACAACGTCATAAGAAAATCTGTAGTAGATGAAGAATTATCTCACCTTGGAATCAAAAATTTCAGATCTTCTCAAATTCATAAAATGAATAGGGAAGATCTTGAGCATATGATTAGGAAGTGGATGAATGCAATAAAGATCGCTGTGAGAAGGCTGTTTAGTGGAGAAAGAGTCCTCTGCGACCATGTGTTTTCAGCATCTGAGACAAGCAGGGAGTTTTGCTTTTCAGAAATAACCAAAGGAGGAGCAATCAATCTATTCAGGTTCCCTGAACTCATTGCCAGGAGGGCAATCAGTAAGCATTCGCTGGACAAGATCTTCCAGCTAATGGAACTTTATGACGCAATCTCCGTGTTGTGGCCAGATATTGAACTAATATTTGAATTTGAATCAACCTCAGCTATCAAGTTACAAGCTCTTTCATCACTACTCATACTGGGAGACTCCATTCGTACTATTCTATCCGAATTTGAATCAACACTCCAGAAGGACTCGTCAAGAACTCGGGTGTTTGGGGGTGGCGTTAACCCGCTGACCCACTCAGCAATGACTTACATATCTTCACTTGCAGATTTCAATGGTGTTCTGTCCAACATCATTGCAGATAGCTCACCGTCATCGACTTCACCACTACCAGAATCTTACTTTGAGAGTCCACCCATGGAAAATGGTCCAACGCCAGCAGTGTCAGTCTACCTAGCTTGGCTCATCTTGATTCTTCTCTGCAAGCTTGATAGCAAAGCTAAACTCTACAAAGATGCCTCTTTATCGTACCTATTCCTTGCCAATAATCTCCAGTTCATTGTTGAGAAGGTATGCACAACCAACCTGAAGCACCTCCTAGGCGCTGACTGGGTATTGAAGCACACCAAGAAAGTTAAACGATATGCTTCAAACTATGAATCAATAGCTTGGACTAAGGTCATCTCATCATTACCAGGGAAAGATCCCACAGAGATTACTCCTGAGATGGCAAAGGAGTGCTTTAGGAGGTTCAGTGCAGCTTTTGAAGAAGCATACAGAAAACAGACATCATGGCTTGTACAAGACGGAAATTTAAGGGATGAATTGAAGGCGTCAATAGCAAAGAAACTGGTTCCTGTGTATCAAGAATTCTTTGATACATATTTCATGATGCTAAGTGGGGAGAAGAATATGGAGTTACTGGTGAGGTTTTCACCTGATGATTTGGGGAATTACTTATCAGATTTATTTCTTGGGACTTCCACCTCAGGTAGTTCTACTTCTACATCATCATTGCAGTTAGGGGGATGTCTACCCCGCTAAAAAAAACACTGTACGTACATTACAATGCAAGATGCATGTAATTCAGTTATGACTGGTATTGGTACCTTTCTAGTGGTCTTTTCAGATATTTCAAAAGGATAGACGGAGTCAGCCATATATGAATGATAATCATTTTGGAACAATACTCCTATACATGGGGATTCTAAAGGTTTCATAAAAAAAAATATTCCAACCAGCGTTTTGGAGAATATACAGTGAATCACATTTTTCGTGAAGATAATGTTGTGGCTGACTTTCTAGCTAAGTGTGGGGCGGAAGGTTTGAACTCTGATTGGTCTGATATTCACATGCTGCCTAGTCTGTTGAGGGGTCTTCTCCACATAGACAAGTTGGGTATGCCCTACCTGAGGATATCATAAGTTTCGTGCCAGATTTGTTTTGCGTTATTTGCTTGTCTCTCATTGCTCTCTCGTTATTTGCGTCTCTTTTTGTCTTGTGTACTTGACTTTTTGCAGGTTCCCCTCTTTGGCTTGTTCGGATGTAGGTTATGTATCTTTTTTAAGACCGTGTACTCTATATGGTTATACTGATTTTGATGCCTGGATTCTCTTTTTCTAGATTTAGCTCTTATGTACCTCCCAGGTGTCGTACTTGTAACCACGGTTTTCCTCCGCCACAAGTGAGGACAATCAATAAAATTGGAGTTCTGTCCTCTTAAAAAAAAAAAAAGTAATTTGAATTGAATGCCACAAGAAATAGAAAATGTACATATAGGATAAGTTGATATTTTCAATCAAAAAATCCTCATCACGTATCCAGATGTGAATATTGCAAGTTAAATAGCCATCTATGCCAACTTATCAAGTTTGACAATATCATAACCTGAGTAATTCCGAAAATTCTAGTACAGAAAGTAAATTTTAGAAGACAAACAATTCACTTGAAGTGACTGAATTAGAAAATAATTTCTGTATAAATACAATGCATAACAAAAAAACGTCATACTTAATGGTTGACATTTTCAACAGAAATCTTCCCTTGTATGGGTCTGGTCAGGGCATATTAACTAAAAAAAAGTCAATAAACTTTGAATACCACATATTAGATGTATGCCACAAGTTGATTTTATTACGCTCAAGTTGGTCTTAAGTTGACTGAGCAAGCTTTGAACTATATTAATTCATGTCTTACACAAAGGTAGATATATGTTGCCAGCTATAGCGTTTCAACTTTCAACATTTTTTAAGGAGAGGATAAACTCTGTAGAGATAATAAGTACAAATAACCGCAAATATATAATGATATTAATAATAACTATGCAGTTGCCTTCTGCTCTGCTGGCCTAGGAATGGATTGCCAACCTGTACAAATGTGGAGAATATCTTTAAGAGAATCTGAGGGTGCTTCCATTGTCCATGTCGGGTAGAATTCACTTGGATGGAACACACATTCTTCACTGGCCCCTGTCAGTAAGCAAGCTTGAGCTCCATTCAGAAACAAGTCTCCCTCAGATCTTATTGAGCCAGACTTTGCCCCTTCCATATCTGCTGCCTATGGAATCATTGCAAGAAAAAATATTTGAAACACTGACAGGAGAAGACCCTTTTTCTAATCGAGAGCACATCCATGTGTATAGATAGCTTATATCTTCGTAGTTGGAATGATTTACTGAATAATAATAGTTCTGCACATTCGAGTCTAGACACGAACCATTCAGAGATTCAGCTTCTTATCTAGTATAGATGACATGAAAAAACATTTCTTATCCAAAAATAAATAAATGCAAAAACATTTCTCTCTCTCTCCCTCTCTCTCTCTCTCTATATATATATATATATATATCTCAAATATAATAAAGAAAGATACCGAGAACTGAGTATAAATATATGCCACCTTTATGGCCAGCACGCCAAATATTTTTAACAGCCAGCCATTGATTTTGCACGTCAAGGCCTTGTCCATGCTACAGAGAAGACAATAACTATAAAGATAACTTAGTGAGAATGTGACACTACTCATTCACTGCTTAGGGCTACATGGCCAACCAATTAAGGATGGCAGAATAACACTTATACTGCAATTGAAGCATCATGGTAGGCAGGGTAGTCACTCAACAAGCAATGGCAAGGAAAGTGGAAAGCAAAAACAAGTGGAAGCTGGAGCTCCCAGGGAAGGCAAGCAGCATGTGTTAAGCAGTAGCCAGCAAGAGATCAGGAAGCAGCAGTGTCAGGAGATTTACCTTCTCTGTATAATATTCAAAAGTCTTTTTCTTCTGTCGTGCTTCATATATGTTGCATTGAGAGTAGATCTGAAAAAAATATTATTTCAATAAAGAAATGGCTTAGATTTTAAACTTCAGATAAAGGCCATATGCCTGCAGATATTCTGGATGCAGACAACTTACGATGATCAATCAGAAAACGAGGAGCCATTTACCTGGGATTCCACACTGGCACAAACAGCATATATACCCCAGTTTCTGGTGTAGTTGTTGTATAGATGAACTTTTCCAAATCTAACGCGAGGGTGCCTTTGCCGTGTCCCATCGAAAAAACAATGATGAATTGTCACCCGAATGCATCTATCACCAATGTGAGAGGGGTCTGCCCCAATAAGCATTGTCTTGTCATGCTGAGTAAAGTAACATCTGGTACCAAAAGAGGAATAATCCATCAAAACTGTTTAATGCCAGTACTCACTCTGACTCTGTAACATGAGATAATCAGCCCACCTTGAAATAGTTATATCAGTGCTTTGTCTGGTAATGTCTATAAGTCCATCGTCATAATCACGAAGACTGCAGCGGTCTATCCATATGTGCCTTGCATTTGGTTTTATTTGAATACCATCAACATCGTGCCCTCTACCGCCTTCAAACTCAAGGTTGCATATGATTATATGTTCACATTCTTTCAGCCTTAAGCCCTTGCCCGTGAGCTTTATCCTTTGACCCCGACCATCAATTGTCTTATAAGATGATACACTCAAGTAAGAAGAAAGATGAATCACACCTGAAACTTCAAAAACAATCCAGAGTGGCTCTTTTCTACGGCAACCTTCACGAAGGGATCCCGGACCATCATCTAGACACAGAATATCGGCAATTTATATGAACTTAATGCACAATTCAGAAAAATCTCAAACACTTAGCACTGTTGATTGATTAGACCTCAATTAAACAAATTTATTTCATATAATGCGATGAATCAACAAACAAAAAAGAACTGCTATAGATCCAAAAGACATAGCTGGGCCATCTGAGATACAAAATAATTGTTAGGAATCAGCTATATAAAGACCGAAAACTGTTTGAAAATCAGCATCGGAAGTAACAAAAAGCATTTTAATATTATGTAAAAATGAATATAGAGGTCTTGCTTTAATAATGTATTTATATAGTACGCCCTAGAAGAAATGAATATAAAAAATAAAACCTACGGATCAAAATATAAAACGAATTCCAATCCCGTATCAACAACCTCAAAATCCGGAACTTCTCAAGGGACGTGTAATCCGATCACATAAAACGAGACACAAAAACCGGATTGGAGATTCGAAATTTAGCGAGATTTAAACACGAATCCTGATTTAATTCCTAATTAACAGCTTCTTAAATCCATATAAATCGAATAAAGAGCATATCAAGCCCTAAGTGTGACAGAAAATCGATCAAAAGCTAAAGACAAAGATAACCTGAGAGAGTGGTGACGCGATAGACCGGCCCATTGAGGCCTCCGACCGATAACCGCCCGAATCCCTCGGCACGACCTGCTAGTGATCTCAGGCTGGAATCCACATCGGCATAAGGTAGGGACGCCATGTTCGTCTTCGTTGGAGCTCGAATGCCGAGCCTGAAACAAACCGTTAGTTAAGGAAAGGGCCAGTTAAGAAAAGCCGTTAAGAGTGATGCAGCCCAACGTCGTGGAAAGCTTAAGAAAAATGCCGAGAGTACTTTTGGGCAACCTTGGTAATCGGAGTTGGGCTAAGTCCCAATGGAGCCCATTTAGGACAAATTCATCTTGTTTTGGTATGGGCTGAAAACGAACTGAATTTGTCCCACAGCCTTTACATAATTGTTATACAAAAATCTTTCGTAAATAAGTTTACAAAGTAATATAGTTTAATATAATACGTCATATTATAAAACTCTTTTTTATTTTAAATTATATCTGATGTATTATAATAAATCATGTCAACGTGTAAACTTTCTTATGTAAGATTTCTGTGTAAACGTGACACTTCTCTAATATTAAAATTAATTATGATACTTTGTTAAAAAATCACTTAGTATGAGACTGAAACAATTAAAAAAAATCAAAATGCAAATGTCTTTTATACTAACTAATGTTGCAGACTTTGAGACCAATGTTGTTCAGTATGTCAATAAAAATATATTTTTCTAATAAATATTTTGACTACAAATAGTTTTAAATTATTAATTCATTATTACTATGTATCGTAATTATGAAAAAACTGAATGCTCCTTTTTTATTACTTTCTTTTTGTCAAGTGTTGGGCTCTTCTAATCATTCAATGTAATTTATTAAATCTCTTTATACGTTAAATTTATAATCTTTTTCAATTCAATATTTTTTTATATGCTAAATCTATAAATTTTTTTAATATTTTATAAATATATCTAAACTTATTTTAATGATGGATTTGGATAGAATTCAGATAAAGTGTTTTGTTAAAAATTAAATAAAATATTATTAAATATTATTTTTTAATAATATTTTTATTTTAAAATTAAAAAAATATATAATAATAAAATGAGATAGATTTATATATCCAAACTTACCAAATATATCTAAATCCATTTTAAACGAATCCCATCAAATTTATTTCACGATATCAACTCAATTAACACCCAAACCGTATTTTACTGCATAGATGACGTTTGACATTGTGCACGTTTTTGGGAGTGAATTTATTATGCATCCACTTGCGTTGGCTTAAATCTGAATGTGACTTGCATCAATATGCACAGCTGGCCTAGGCCACTTCTTCAATTTTCAAAATCTATCTGTCTTTCGATCATTTCATTTTCTCTTTTAATTGTTGAGTGGACAGAGAAAAAAAAAATCCTTTAAATTTGATTAAGAACTTGATAATTAAATGAAATAGGTGAGCAATAGAATTGAATTAACTTCATAAGCTAGTTTGCCTCACAAGAAATTAAAAAAAGAAATGAGAAATGTTATATACACACGTAGATTTAAATAAATTTATAAATTAATATAATTTTATATGATTCGTTAAATTTATTTTATAATTTAACATATTACATTAAGTCACCTTAATTTACAATTTTATTTTTATATAATTTAAATGTGGCTGAATTATTTTTCAAAATAAATACACTCGTACTAAAATCTTAGCTAGATTTAATTTGTGGATATTGTTTAATTATGTGTCTTTTATTCCCCGTTCAGCTATAACCAGCTTAATTTCTTGAGTCTCTCTGGTTGTACGGGTGTTTTTGCCAGAAATAGAAAAAGGTAGATAATGACTATAAATACTAGTCTCCATGTTCTAAAGGTTTAATTTTAGAAAAATTATATTTATTATATTTACATATTATATTTTTTTTATTAAATATATGATAGGTAGATAATAAATAGAAGAATTTAATAAATTTAAAAAGAATAAAAAAATTAAAAAAAAAAATGTAATGCATAGAGATGACAAGACTAGTACAAAGCCTCTACGCGTGAGGGTCTGTCTCATTGATGCCTCGTAATTAGGTTTGGGATCACATTCTAATTTCCCTAGCCTCGCGTGGTGGGGACAGAAGGAGCCAGGACAACTGTCTAGCTCCTACCGACAAGCTAGCTGGGTGGGGACCCTCCCCTTTGCCCAACCAAGGTGTGTTTTGGTGGCCAAGCCTGCAGGGACTCCCAGCTAGCTATCCTTTCTAGTTGTTATTTTGATGTCAAAAATCAAAATATCAAAACTGGTGTTGGCGAGGGCTTAAAATCCGTGCCACAACATCACCTTGAAGCACTTTAATTACTGCATGAAGCACTTTCAAAGATTTCGGATGCATGCAAGGGTGATAAACGGTTGGAACGGACCGATCGTTTCGGGATCGGTTTCAGTTTATATTTTAAAAAATTAAAAAGTTTGATCCGATTTACGGACTAATATTTTCTGAATCAAATGAAAATAAAAAATAAAAAAAATATTTTATATATATTTTATATATAATAATTATATAATTAACAATATAAAATTTTAAATATGTTATTAAGACTTATTAATATTTTATAAATTAACAATTTTTTATATATATTTTCATTTAATTTATCGCTATTAATAATATAAGATTTTAAATATGTTATTAACACTTGTTAATTTTTTATGAATTAATTAATATATAATATTAATTAGTTAATTATATAATAATTATATAAATTAATAATATAATTTTTATCTAATTTATTATTATTGATCATATAAAATATTTTTTTTAAAATTGGTTACATAATATATATTAATAAGTTATTTAATTTAATTTAATATTTTAAATAATTTTATTTATTAATTAAAAAAAATAGACCGAACCAATGAATCCACGTCTTTTTAGATATTCAGTCCCATTTAATCCGAAAAAGTGATGGATCGGACGATTTGCACCCTTTTATGATAGGAAAAATTTTTGCATCTGCCTACACCGGCACACACTTAATGCATTGAGTGTAAAAAAAAATATATATATATGTGAAATGTGTGCCGGGCGTAGGCAGATGCATAGCAAACCCCTTTATGATATATATAGTTTTTAAAGCTGCATGCCTCTGGTCCAGTGCCAGCTGTCGATCGAACTTGTTGACTTTATATCAAAGATGGCACTGTCCTACGTAAGCTCATTTTGGTGCAAGCTCGAATATGCAGAATGTGGGTGGTGGTTCAGATGCTTCGTAGGATGGAGGCTTGACTGACGATCGACATGGTAAAGTACTTTCCTTGAAAAGCAAAATAAAATGTTTCGACGTCGTTTTTTTGTTTTGTTTTTTTATTTTTTTTGTTTTTGTGGCTCGTTTCCTACCAGCTGCGATTGTATGGTAGTGGAGTAGGACAGCCTTAACAGTGCTAAAATTGTTGGGTTACGCGGCTGTACGTAGTGAATTCACGATAATGAGACGTACTGCGTGATGAAGATTGAAGAGGCTGCATGCCGACGAAAAACAATAGAAGTATCAATTAAGCGTGCTCATGTAATGGATGGTCTCATAGTACTGGCCGGCAGAGGGCATAAGATGAAGGCTTCAAGGGACATACTATATAGAAGTTTTACACTCCTTCACACCGTTTAAAAAAATAAGATGAAGGAGTGTAAAACTTCTATATTCACTTATAGTAGAAACTTGGTGTTTTGTAAAGGAATGATCAATTGATCATAACTTGCTTTTTCTCGAGGGCAACTTGACGTAGTTCATGATGTGGTGCGAAATTATAAACGAACATGCCATGATGAAATATGTCTAATTATGAGCCATGTTGCAGAGGTCACTAATGCTTTGTTAGTGAGTCTAAAGCCCCTTTTGATTTCATAAATCATCTCGTTTCACACTATCTCATCCAAACATTCAAACATCATTTAAATTTAAATATTTTTTAATTTCAAATTTTCAATATTTTTATCTAATCATTCTAATTTTTTTAAATAAAACAGAAAAAATAATTCCATTGGGACTAGTTTGCCCCCACCACCTGGCATCGAGGCGGGGATAAGGGGGCGGGGTGTGGGGAGGGGCTATCCCCACACCGTATGGTGCGGGTAGCACTCCTAATATATGTATATGGTTATATCTGGTTACATATACCTAATATATGTATATGGTTTTATGAGGGTTACTAGTCAAGCAGTCATACGTCAAGTAACACTACAAGATCAGAGGCGAGTAATTGATACGTTAAGACAAGGCCACAATATCCCTAGAACAAAAAAACATTTTCCAACAAATTACCTAATTAAGGATATAAAGGTAAATTATAAATTGGTTTATTGGTTTGATATGTAATGTTGGTTTTTCTACACCTTAAGGAGGGCTCTTAATAAATTGAGGGGATATTTCCCTATTAAAAAAGGTAAATTATAAAATTACCCCACGTACAAACCCATGACATGAGGACCCTAGCTGGTGGTGGTGTATAAAGAGGCCAGGGCACCAGCCTTAATTTCCGACACTAGAAAGATGGTTAATCATAGCCATGTTGTATTTATTAGAGATGGTAATTGTTAGGTAAGAGATAAATGTCCAAGTAGCGCATGGAATGCGTATAAGACTGGAGAATATTTCCACAAAACATACATAGAACACAGAGTGAAAACACTCTATTTCATTCTCACTCTAGCTAGCCATGGATCTCTTCATGACAATGTGTCTATTACCTGTGTTCTATGTTTTCTTCTGCATCTGCAGATCGGTTCTTCAATGGAGAGACCAAGGATGCTATATGTTGGCCTACGAGTGCTACAAGGCTCCTGTGGACAGGAAGCTCGACACTGATTCCTCCGCAAGAGTCGTCCTCCGAAACAAGAATCTGGGATTGGAAGAATTCCGTTTTCTCTTCAAAACCATTGTCAGTTCAGGGCTCGGCGAAGAAACTTATGGCCCACGAACTGTCATTGCGGGAAGAGAAGATTGCTCTACTCTTGCAGATGCCCATTTGGAGATGAGTGAAATCATCTTCGATACACTTGACAAGCTTTTTGCCAGGACAGGTGTTTCTCCGTCAGAAATCGACATACTTGTCGTGAATGTGTCCTTGTTCTCTCCCATTCCCTCTCTAACATCTTGCATTATAAATCGTTACAAGATGAGGGAGGATATTAAGGCTTTCAACCTCTCAGGAATGGGCTGCAGTGCAAGCCTAGTTGCAGTCGACCTCGTCCAGCACTCGTTCAAGACCTACAAAGAATCTTTTGCTATTGTTGTGAGTACGGAATCCATGGGTCCGCACTGGTATAAAGGCAAAGAAAAATCCATGCTCCTCTCCAACTGTCTATTCCGGGCCGGAGGTTGTTCAATGCTCTTCACAAACAATAGAGCTTTGAAGCACCGAGCCATCTTTAGTTTAAAATGTCTAGTTCGAACCCATCTCGGCTCAAGCGATGAAGCATATGAATGCTGTAAACAAATAGAAGATGAGCGAGGCTTCCTTGGTTTTCGCCTCACCAAAAGCCTCACAAAAGCTGCTGCCCAAGCTTTTACCGCAAACCTCCGAGAGCTAGTACCCAAAGTACTGCCAGTAAGGGAACTGCTCCGCCACTTCATAGTAGCACTCCAGCAGGTTAAAACTGACAGCCTGGACCTCGACGCAGTGGGATCGTATTTGGATTTTAAGGCCGGAGTAGACCACTTCTGTATCCACCCGGGCGGAAGGGCCGTTATCGATGGGGTTGGCAAGGGTTTACGGCTCAGTGAATATGATCTTGAGCCAGCAAGAATGGCTCTCCACCGGTTTGGGAACACATCGGCCGGTGGGCTTTGGTATGTTTTAGGTTACATGGAAGCTAAGAAGAGGCTTAAGAAGGGTGACCGGATTCTGATGATCAGTTTTGGAGCAGGATTTAAGTGCAACAACTGTGTGTGGGAGGTGCTGAGGGATTTGGACGGTGGCAATGTTTGGAAAGACTGCATAGATAGTTACCCACCGAAAACACTAGTCAACCCTTTCGTGGAAAAGTATAGTTGGATTAATGATGAATATCTAAGCTTTGTCAGACTTGACTTAGATATCTGATCATGAGTTTTCCTGGTTTACGCTCATTGCTAGATCTTTTCCCTCTTCATTCGGTGTGTTTCATCTCGATCGTTTATGATATCGTGAAAGCTATATATGTTAATTTTCTACTTAAAGGACATGTCCCTGTTATGGTAGTTGGTGTCATATAATTTAAATCGACTTATCATATTAATCCCAGATCCATCAGCATGCACTACTCCATCGATCTAGTGATCATGAAAATAAAGTTTGCTCTGCTTTCGAAATGTACCCGCCTAGCTGGCTGTTTCTTTGATTTGATACTATTTCATATCAATGAACTAGATTCATCAATGGTTTCTCCTAGTTATAGAATTTTCTCTCTTTTATTGATAATATTAAATTATTAATGCTATCTGATACTTTATAAGTTGGAATGAAATCGTGTCCTTCCGCAAATGAAACTCCAATCATTATAATAAAAATGAGTATTTGTGACAGTTTATTTGTAA
This sequence comes from Juglans regia, assembly GCF_001411555.2. Lineage (NCBI taxonomy): Eukaryota > Viridiplantae > Streptophyta > Magnoliopsida > Fagales > Juglandaceae > Juglans > Juglans regia. Next base: position 29,752,080 of record NC_049912.1, on the reverse strand, counting down.
TGATAATGATTATTTACAATAAAAATATATTTATTTTAATAAAAAATAACTAATTATAAATAAATAGTTTTCTAAGCAAAAATATAGTTGAGCGATGGAGTAATTACTTGATCACAACTGATCGTCTCAATCCACACGATCATCTCAAAGATAATGAAAATAATATTACATGATATCGATTAATATTCATCGAGTAATTAGCATCGATCGTACGTTAAAATCCTCATGCTGATCACAGAATCTCACTATTCTCAGGTCAATAAATTCTGACCTACCAGTTCTTGCATTGTTAATAACTTCTTTGATGCACATGGACGTAAATGTAGTTTGGCAGTGTTAAGGGCCGGCTCGTCTGACCTGGCTGTGTTAAAAAGTCGTCTTCTTTTCTTGACCCAAGTTAAAACCTAGCTTTCCCAATAAATGTGAACTACGTATGTACTTGGCATAGAATTAAATGCCATGTGACGAAGAGCAGCTTATGCATATAGATATAGGTAAATATTAAAGTTATGCATATATATATATATAAATAATATTATATATAATCGTAGAGTGTGTAAGTATCGTGAAATCATTTTAAAAAATAATAAAATTTACTATTAAAAATTTAATTTTTTTTTATATAGATCTCGTATTTATCAATTTTTTTTAAAATAATTAAACAGCGTTTATACACTCACGATTGTAAATATCATTTCTCATATATATATATATATATATAGAGAGAGAGTGAGGACCGCAGATGCAGCCGCCGAGTCAGGGTGGTGGGGATCCAAGGTGGCAGCTCCAAAAGATAATTTTTGGGCTGATCGCTCCGTTTTCACTAACTATTTTGCCGAATGTAATTCGTGACCTTTCATTTTAGTGCCACTGCAAGCTGCCCATGAAGATCGAAGAGGAAAGCAGAAGAAATTAATATGTTTGCCTCACATATATATATATATATATATATATGTATGTATGTAAATCACACACGACATGTTTAGTGCCACTGCATGCATGCCCACAAGTACCTAGCTCCCATCACATTATGATAAATCTGCTTGGATTCCCAACTCCTTAAATCCTTCGTTGCTTTGAAAGGTGCAGAACGCGAGGGTCAATATTTCTGGTACTACACAGTTAATGCTCATTATTAAAAGCACCTATCCCTGTACGTAACATGTTGGTCTTGTCAGCATTAATATTCAATAAATTAGGGACAATACTACAGCTGGAGTGTAATATTGTTTTATATATATATTTTAAAATTATTTTTTATATAAATTCTTTAATATTTTAAAAAAATAAATAAATTTAAAATATTATTAAAAAACAATTTTTTAATTTTAAAGTAAAAAAAAAATATATTAAAAAATACTTCTTTAATCATGGAGTAAAATAAAAAATCATAAAAATATTTTTTAATAATATTATGCTTTTTTTATTTTTTTTAATATTTAAAATTGTTAAAAAAATTTATATAAAAAAATAAAAATATATATATAAATACACTTACTACACCCCAACGGAAGCGATCTAGCATTTTCCATAAATTAGTTAGTTGGCCTATTAACAAAGCAGAACTCAATTAGTTAGTTAAGAATTCACCACGGCAATGCAAATCCCAAGCCTAGGCATCAATTCGAGTGATTTTTGCCTTTATAAATTAAGAATATGAAGGTGATGTTAATTATCAGCTGGTGATGTTAATAATTCGAATGATATTTTTCCCCGAGTACTTAGCTGGGGAGATCTAACTGCAAGGCTAATTAATCAGTGGCAGAGTTGGGTTTTGTTTAAACATTACTCTGCACGAAAAGTTTCAAACACATGGTTGAAATATTTGCACCGGCCCATGCACCCTTGCTCCTTCTGCCTTATGTCTGAATCTCGCACTGCTGCGACTCAGTATTAATGGTTATCGAATGCAGGCATCATGGACCAATTTATAATACGATTAACGTCCATGGCTCCATTCTCCATTTAGACAGGCTGCATTCCTCTCAAGCTATCGCACTCAGTCTTTGATTGGCTGCAAGCTCAACGAAGATATGTACACGAAAATAATGTTCAGTAATAATTCATTTTTATTCGATCAAAACTGACAAGGATATCAGATTTCTTCAGATAGACGAACAAGCTGTGAGCTTGAGTTGATCCGGCGCCCACATCGAAAGCAACGCTCAGATGTTAGTAACTCACTCCAATATATATACAAGAAATTTCCAATTATGAATTACATATCTCCATTTAAAATAATTAATTAAATAAAAATACTTTAACCTTAAAATAATTAGTAAATTTGAGATTTGATAAATACGTGTAAGATTATTTTATTATAAAATAAATCTAACTAATTTAAAATAATTAATTAAATAAAAATACTTTAACCTTAAAATAATTAGTAAATTTGAGATTTGATAAATACGTGTAAGATTATTTTATTATAAAATAAATCTAACTAATTTTACGAAATTATATCTATCTATAAATTTAATTTTATATAATTTATTTTAATCTATAAAGTTATTTTAATCAAAAGTCATCACGTCGTCTATTAATTTTTTACCAGTGTCTTTTTAATGAAAAATAATAAAAGAGAAATAATATTTATAATCGTGAGTTCGTAAGTGTCGTGTAGTTATTTTAAAAAAGTGAATAAATATAAGATTTATATAAAAAAATTAATTTTTTAATAGTAGATTATTCTCTTTTTTAAAATAATTGTATTATATTTATGTATTTTATGATTGTATGTAATATTAATAATGATAAATGTATGAGCACGATCACTGACAATGCTGGCACTGTTTATTAATGTACCATTTAAATCCATACTTTTCTCTGTGAAACCTCCGGTGCCTGTGGCATCGCTCCTTTTCGAATGCATGCATATACAAGTGAGAAAAACAGAATATTCATCGCTTCATATTTCATATTTTATAAAATATATTTTTATATTTTATAAAAAAAAATCCTTACACTATAAAAAAATTATAACTATAAAATATAAAAATAAATAATAACTTATACATAATAAATTTCACATGTGAATGGTGGCAAAGTGATCTTATCGCGTAACAAAAATGTATTTTGCATTTGGTTTGTGTAATGATCAGATGCGGAGTACACTTTGGAAGCCGGGCGGGGCAGCCCACCCCTAATCTCAACTCATTTTAAGTCATCTTCGAATCCAAACGTCTCAAGACGGTAAGACCCTCCGGATGGATAATAATGACTAACCTTTTTCCCGCCCCGCCCCCGCCCCACATTAAAAAAAAAATTTATTTATATATATTTAATAAATATATTGTAATAGATATACACAATTTATAAAAAACTTAAAATTATATTCAAGTCATTGGATTGTTTTTGCCTCCTAGGCCAATCTTTATATAGGAAGTAAGTCTCACATTGCTTAAAGATGACTATTGCATTGCCTTGGCCTCCTATATAAAGATTGGTCTAGGAGGCCAAATCAATCCAAAATCTAACTCTAATGAGTTTAAATTTTTTTTATATTTATAAATTTTAATTTATTATTTAAATTATATTATAATTTTAGTCTAAAATTTTTTTTTTTAACATAATGGCGAGGGGCGGGGCGGATGGGGGGTTTTCCCCCGCCCCCCGGCACTGGGGCGGGGGGCGGGGGGCGGGGAGGGGGTGCCCCCGTCCCGCACCATGCGGGTAGCACCTCTAGTTGAGATGAGTTGAGATGGATTGTGAATAGTAATGAGATGAGTTGTGAATAGTAGTGAAATTTGTGAGTTAAAGTTGTTGAATAGTAATGAATAGTAGTGAGATGAGTTGAGATGAGCTGAGATATTCTGCGAATCCAAACGTCTCGAATGGAGGATCCTCCCCACTATGGAATTTGAAAACCAAATTAATAAGCAAATGAATTTGACAACTTCGAGGGTGCTGATCATATGTTGACAGAGAAAATAAATAAGATTTTTTTTTTTTAAACAAGATTATATTGAAGTAGAAATAACATTACAAAGTAGTCTAGGTAACTGAGAATTAACAAAATACATCATTGTTGGGAGGATCCTTCCCACTATGGAATTTGAGAAGTGATGGTGAAATTTGGATATGGGGAATATTGCCAAAGGCTTGCGCTGCCGCTTCCCAATGCGCTAAGTTATGCGCGCATCAATTTTGAAATTGATGAATTTTCCTTACCTTCCATTCCTTGAAATGATCGAGGTTGTATCTGATGTCGTTGATTATTGGACTCATAATCCATTATTGAATTGCCGATGCATTGGAGATTGCTTGGATAGTAACTTTTGAGTCGCCTTCTAAGAATATTTTGTCAAGCTTCAGTTTTTCTGCTTCTTTTACAGCCATTAAAGCTGCAGATGCTTCTCCAACATTTGCGCTTACTTTGCTAATGAGATCTGTTTTTGCAAAAATTAGCTCCCTGTTGTCTGCCCAACAGAGAGCTGCAAGGATAGATCCTTCCTTCCTCATGGCTACGTCAAAAGTGATGAGATAAAATCCATCAAGTTGTCTTTCCTCATATTCCTCAATCTGATTTTCTTGCCTGCCCATGCTCTTGAGTGCTGTTTAAAGGATTTAAAAACAATTTCAACATACATAGAAATTGAGGGAATTACAACTTCATGTTCAAGCTTATTCCTCATGAACCAAATATGATTCATTGCCACTATTGCAAAAATCTGGATATTAAGATAAGTTTATATATATTTATGAAAAGTTAAAAAATATTGTGGATCTCACGTGTAAATAAGTGTTGAACTGAAAAAAGTTGTGAGTCCTACGTGGAAAAAGATTTTGAGATAAAATGAATTTAATATTTTTAAAATTGAATATTTAGATGTTAGATTTAACTTAAAATTAAACTGAATTAAATTAAACTCATATAAATGTAATAACCAAATAAGACCTTAGGATAATTAAGACTCATTTAGATATAGAAATAATTTAATCTCATTATAATTATAACTTTTTTAATTTTTTTAAAAATATAATAAATAATTTAATTTTTTAAAATTAAAAAATAATAATATAAAAAAATAATATTTTATTTCACTTTTATTTAAAATTATCTTATTTTATTTCATTATTTAAATATAATTAAGGCTAGTACCGACTTTTAAAAAATAAGACCCACGTAAAAAATAAAAATAAAAATATATTTTCTCTTTGATAGAACTGAACTTTTACATCAGTCCTTGCGCTACATAGTACAAACTATTTCTCACCGATTAAATTGGACGGACAACTGGAGTAGTCTACAACAACCTATTGATCTTGGTACTTCGAGACCTGTCAGGCTTGTGCAAGAAATTATTTTTCATTAATTAATTTCCGAAGGACAATTACAACAGCTCTATAATAGTGGACTTGCTCACTTATTAGAGCATTAGCAATTGTTAAGTATAAAATTTAGTTAAAATATTATGTTTTGGTCATAATATAGACTTTTAGTTAGATTAGTCTATGTTAAACTAGCCATTCCAAATTCTAAATAATAATAAGATATTAATTTTTTTAATATTTTGCAAACACACATTTAATTTCTACAAAATGCTTATCACAAATCAAATTTAACAACATTTCCACCAATATTTAATCCAAAAGTTGATAAATCCACCAACATCAGAAACTACCAAATCAACAAAACAAAATCTGTTGTTACCTAACCATAAAAACAGTTCATAAATCAGCTACGACCCAACATTAAATTCCACCAATAAAATAAAACATCTATACAAATTTTCACCAACTTCAATAGCAGTAACTAGTCAAATTACTAATTAAAGTTAAAAAAAAAACTTAATAAAGCTATGAAGAAATTGTGAAATAATCTATCCAACATAAAAACACAGTCTAGCACACACATTAAGAACGATATCTGTCCATTGTTAATAATTTCAAAATACAACACTTTCAACAATGCAGTATATACCAACACCAACACTTTAATGAACCAACATACATTAAATCGAGGCATCCTATGTTCAAAGGAGAGCTATAATCCAAAAAAAATTCAATATTGTTGTGCCATCGAATAAACACATTTGAATAAATATGAGATAACAATAGTCTTTGATCTTTTATCACTATTTTGATATGCATTACAAAACTCATCGAAACCGTGAGGAACTGCCAAGAGATGCCCCACAACATAATCGTGCATGCTAAAGAGAGATTCTCTTATTAGATATGGATATATCGTGCACACTAAAGAGAGATTCACGTTACTGGCCTTATTAAAACAAGCATTAAATCAAAATATATACAAATACAATCACAGATTCTCTTATTAGTAAAAAATCAACAATTCAAACAAATGTATGAAACCCACAAATGTTTTAAATTTTAACACACACCCATATTAGTATTTCTAAGGAAAAATTGGGACATACGTTGATTTCGGCAGTCTAGGGTAAAAATAAAGTCTTCAAAATCTATGTACTCTGTGTTGCTGAAAGAGTTGATGGATTCTCTGCAAATGGTTGAAGGCGAGTATGGAAAGAAAAAAAGTGGGAGGGGGGAGGGAGTCGAGGGTGTAGAGAGAAGACGAAAATGGAAAAAATAAAAAGGAAAAAAAAAACACAGATAGGGGGAGGGAGGTGGTGTTCGGCGATGGTGCAGAAAGAAGACGAAAATGGAATGGAGAAAAGAGAGGGTGCGAGTTTAGTATTCAGCGTGAGAGAAATAGAAGACAGAAAGAAATAAAAGGATTTAATCACTTGATGAAGGTAAAGTGAGAATCGAAGAAGAGGGAGAGAAGAGACGGCACAAAGAATGCACGAAGAAGAGAGAGGAAGAGAGACTTACATTGAAGACCATGAAGACGACGGCAACCGCTAGAGAGAATGGGACGTTTGCAGGCTGGGAATAATGGGGTTGAAGGAAAATGTCTTGCGAGTTGAAAAAGAAAGGGGCGAAGATAGAGTTTCAGGAGAAAGAGAAAAAAGATAGATGAAATGAGGGTTTTGTAATGAAGACAAAAAAAAATCGAGAGAAAGAAAGAGCAGGAGGTAGAGAAATGATAAAAAAAAATAATTTGATCTGTGTATAGTCCCTTGCCAAGTGTGGAGAGTTGCTAATATTTACTGTAGCATAAATGTTAAACTTAAGATATTTAGCTAGGCCAATGCTAAATTTTTTTTTACATTTCCTTTTAATTTGAACTAGCTCTTAGCATATGCTGAGAAATTACCTCCAAGAAAGCATATATTTTAATAAAACAGCTCTATCAAGGAAGCAGCTTGTACCACATAATTAATCACTTGTGGTTTTTTTCGATCTAGAGTTCTTTTTTTTTGTCGTTGTTATTGTTGTTGTTGTTGTTTTTGTTTTTTAAGAACACACAGGGTTCCAACTTTAAGGGAGACCGAACTCATTTATTTTTTGAGAAAGAAAGCGACGATCTCTAAGACCATGTATAGATTTAGAATTGATCATAATTTATCTCATCTAATTTATATAATTTTTTTAAATTTTTACATAAAATATAATAAATAATTTAATATTTTTAAATTTTAAAATAATAATAATATTAAAAAATAATATTCTAATAATATTTTGTTCAACTTTTATTTCAACTCATCTAATCTCAACTCACTATCTAAACCTCACCTAACTAACAATGTTAATCATTTGAAATGTATATTCAAATCTCAATTAGATCTTATTATAAAGGAATATTGGATAAAAATTATGATTTTGTGGGCAATGAATGCCGGACGTTCTATGTACATATATCTCCGGGTTTCCGTTCCTTGGAAAATGCCTGCTGCCAAAGAGAGTAGTTTGAATCACGATTCCATTTCATTTATCTTATTCCTGTTCACCCCCATTGAATATTTAATTGAGATGAGTAAGAAATGTGAAGCTGGAATTCGAATACAAATATATGAATTTGATCATTTATGTTAAAAATAAAAATCGCATAATAGGTCGGAATAGAAGAAAGAGTCATTCCTGATCCATGGTGGTGACTCGGGCCTCAATAAGTGTTTTCTGAATCCCATGGTGATGCTTCATTACGTTGATACGATATCTGTATGTACATCCATAATAATAAATAGAAAAATAATATAAAAAATATAAAAAAGATACACATATTTACGTGGTTCAACAAAAAACTAAGCCTACGGGTCATTTGGATGACAAATTCACTATAATAAAAATATTTTACAGTCTCTTATAGCTTATCGTTTCTATATATACAATGGAGGTTGAAGACTCATTTTTCCTAGAGAAGATAATCTCTTTGGAGCTATCATCGTGAAGTTGATGATGACCAATTTCTTGATCCGATCAGACCCCCTTTTATTGAGGTATTGCGAGTGGCTGGTCAAAAGTTTAATTTTAAGTCACTTCCTTCTTTGTGTGTTTGACTTATTTTCCTCTCATTTATCATTTTTTCAGTTAGTTCTCTTATTTTATCTGACACCATAGTTTTCCTTTTCGTCTTGTCTCATTTCTTCATTTTTTCATTTGCCTCCTGACTCTTTGATGAGTTGAGCCTGTTATATCTAGACCAGTTATGTTTATCCCCTTCAATTTCCTTAATTATATAGTCCAACACGTTTAAAACAGTGAGTTCAGCTAATCAACTAACTCGAACTTGCAGCACAAATAATAACGAAAGATTGTTAATCCATATGATTATGCACAATTATGAGTAATTCTAGATTATAAAAATTTGGTTAACGTAATTTTTTTAATAAAAAGAAATCAACAAGGAAAATGTGACTTTTTATTTTATTTATAGGTCCATTTTTCTCTAACTCGAGATTATTGATGGATGGGTGTTGCTCATGGATCGATGCTCAGATTTTGGAATTGACAGAAGTGGAAAACGAGGAAAGCTACGCGGGGAAAGCGGAAATATAGGAGAGGCAGTGGTAGATAGGGAGATGGGGAAAGCGGAAAGCCAATGGTTTATAATGGAAGTCCAACTCGATATGAAAAATGAAATTTGAAGTTGTTTCTGGTCCCACACGGAAACGAGTAAATAAAATCCAACCAATACCACTGCTACATAGTGAATCATTCCGACGTGCCTTGAAGCCGTGGAGCCGTGCGAGCTTAGAAACGTCTTCACCCTAAAAAAACACGTGCTCGCCGCTGCTTATGTGGACTCTTCAGCTTAAAAAGTCAATTGTTTCTGTTATAATAAATACCATGCACACCTTCTTCTTCTTCTTTTTTCCTGCTTTTGTGAAACTCCTTGAATTTGGTATCGAGCTATGTTGGAACAATCTAGTATTGAGGACTATTAACTGCACCTTTGTTATTTCAACAATAACAATGATTTGTGCAAATTCTAAATATATATTGTGCAGCCCGTTTGTAAAATAGTTTATTTCATTTGAAGTGGCAATTTGTATATTTGGGTCATGTCAATTCATGAATATTTAATTATATAGATCAATCCGAACTTGACTTTTTAAATTAAACATGTCAAATTTTTAAATCCTAACTCAACCTATTTAAATAACAGATATTGTCATGTCATTCATTTTAACATGTTTAATAATTAATTAGAAATAAATCAATACGATTCGATTCATTTTAACTCATTTAATGCACATGAGTTGAACTAACACGCATAACCCATTTAACATAATTAATATAATTTCACATAAGATTTCAAATATATATTAATTATTAGTGACCACAATATTTTACAAAATATAAGACAACCAACCAATAAAAAATATCAATATTTTTCAAATTTTAATACATAATAAAACTAATATTACAAGCAATACAATAACAAATATGAGTATAAGTCTATAATTACAATCTCAATTGTTGATGACGTACAAACATCCATTCTATTAATAATAAAAACATAAGGATACTAAGAAATATTAATATTATAACACAACAATAATAGAATTATAATTTTGAAATAAATTTTAAATTGGTCAAAATGAGTTGATTTCAGGTGAAGTGGGTTGACCTGTTATTGACTTGTTTATAAATAATGTATTGACGGGTCAACCTGTTTTTACTAGAACCCGTTTACATAAAATCTAACCCGTTAATTTTATGTCATGTTTCTATTGAGTTTATAGATCGTCACATATTATCACTCATAAATTTTACTATGAAAAAGTATTAAAAAAAATTAATTTTTAGTGAGACTCACTTTTAAGAAAAGGTCTGTCCAGAATTTGTGCAATTTAGACTTATGTCTAACCTTCATCTTTTAACAATGAAAGAAATGTAACGTGAGGCGATCATGCGATGCAATGTTGACTGTCACATAAAGCTGAACCTAAATGAACTAAGCAATCGGGCATTGGGCTGAACAACTAAATTTTATTCGATTGAATGTATCATCTTATACCTCAAGTCTCACTCTCAATAGAGAAATGAAGAATGGCCACTTTGCCTAGCCCAAGCCTAGTTTTGCTGTAGCATGTGGCCCAATTGCCAAGACGTGATATTTCTTTCACGGAAAAGTCTTCTTTCTAGCAATTTTGTGGAGCAAATCGTGCACCAATATTTAAATATAAAGTATTTGTTTAATGAAATAATATAAATTAAAAATGAAAATGATTTTTATAAGATAAATGACCTTATTCTTCTCTCAACAAATTTTTTTTATTATAAAAAAACTATGTAAGTGTTGATATGCAATTTGGTGCGCCAAACCGCTTGTATCTAGCATGTCCCTTTTTTCACACAAATCTCATGCCTCCGGTGTTATTATTGGAATGGTTCTTCATGGGTGCACGGTTTGGTACGTGAAATCGCCTGTAAAAAAATTTTTCCATTAAAGATTTCAGAAAGTTTTGTCATATATAGACATTTTCTAAAAATAAAATTTTAAATTAATGTAATTTGACGAAGAATATTATATTGTAAAGTTCTTTTTATTATAAGATAGTTTAATGTTTTATATCAAGTCACATTATTTTTTAAGTTTACTTTTATACTCTAGACATACAACACTTTTCATAAATATTTTCATAATGCACGCGGTAAATCCAACTCTAAATCCACATGCCAACTCTGAATCCAGACAGCCAAATAGATTAAGAGTATGTTTAAGAACATAATTGCTATTAAATATTCTTAAATATTATCATATATTTCATTTCCAAACATTACTAAAACAAATAACACTTTTTAATTACAAATCTTCAACCTCTTCATTTAATAATTACCTAACAATTAAAAAATTTCCAATCTTTTAAACAAAACACAATAAACAATATAATTTTTTCAAATTTTAAAACAAAAATTATATTCAAAATTTATTTAACTTTATAATATTTTTTTCATCTCATTTTTTAAAACTCAATAAAATATCTTAACTCAAACCATTAAATTACTATTTACAAATTATTTTTACTATTTACAAATATTATGAGATATTATTAACATCCAAACCAGCTCTTATAGATGTTTTTAAGTAGTCTAACCACTGGGTTTGGGAATAAATATAAATATTTATGAATTTAACTTGCTCTTTTTTTCACCAATTTCCAAGTAAACATTATTGTTTACTGAATTAAAGGCATTAAAGCAAGGTTTGCTATATTGTTTACAGCTTGGGTTTAATGATATGTTATATTTGAATCCAACTTTGCAGAATTGGTACATTAGTTCAATCAAGTCTTCTCTCCACTTTGAAGGATTTTAGAGATTTTGGATGATATAATTACTTTTGAGCCCAAATATTTAATTTAATTTAATTTTATTATTATAATTTTTTCAAATGTTTTTACAATATAATCAACAATTCAACATTTTCAAATATCAAAATGATAATAATATTAAAAAATAATATCATAACAATATTTTATTCAATTTTAAACTCTCATATCAACTTATCTCATATAAACTCACTATCCAAACGGCACTAATCAATTTTTATATTTTTCACTGCAGCACACATATATATATATATATATATATATATATATAAAAGGCAATTTTGAATGGTTTGGATTCAGATATGAGTTAAGATGATTTGTGAATAATAAAATAAAAGTTTGACTTTTTATTATATTTTTGTGTGAGAATTTGAAAAAATTATTTTATAATTTGAAAAAGTTGAATTGTTTATTATATTTTATGTAGAAATTTTAAAAAATTGTAATAATAAGATGAGATGAATTAAGATGAATTAAAATGAATTTTAAATTCAAACGGGATCTTAGTTTTGGTCCAATGGCCTAGCTAGCAAAAGTTGGTGCCAAAGGTTTGTCTTAATTTTTATTTATTTTTATCTTCTTTTTGGCTTAGATTAGCATGGGACTAATTAAGATTGGATTTAATTGATTTGCCAAAGTTTAGACATAGATTGTAATTGTTACTATTTTGTTCACGTGCTTTGCTTTTAGATGGAAGTTTTACATTTTAGTGTCATGTATTATAGCTGTCAATATAGTTTTCCCATGCGACCGTTTAGTACATTGGATATTGTAGATTACATTTTATGATGCATAGATAAATAATATAGTTTAGTTTGTTTAGGACTTGGTTTGAGATTTTTATAATCCCAAATTTGTTCTCTGTACTTTATATTTCTCTAAAAAAAAATAAAATAAGAAATATTAATAAAATTAGAATAACATCAATCTTTCGTAAAAATTAAAAAAAGGAAACATTATTGCCTTCCCACCCTTTTCTTTCGGGGGAAGGACTTGCATAGTGAAGACTTGGCGCGGAAACTGAAAGAACCGTATGGGAGGTAGAGAATCTCATCTCATCTCCGGTCGTAAGAGGTATCTCCGGTGATCAAGATAGTCCCGTTTAGATATAGACATGAGAAATTATCATACTTTTATTTTATTTTGTTTTATTTTATTTTAATTAATGATTTTATTATTATTTATAAATTATTTTAATTTATCTCATTATTTAAATAAATATTAATAAATTATAAATAATAATAAAATAGTATTAAAAAATGTTAAGGTTTAAAATAATTTAATATTTTAAAGAATTTATAAATATTAAAACTTGTAAAATGAATTGCAAAATCGAGCAGGTTTGGTGGATTCCAATAAGTAAGTAGTTTCGCGGCAGCCGCCGGGGATTGGACGTTTGTGTGATGAAGTGGGACCGGTCTTCGGTTCCCAAAAGCAGATGCTCTCTTTCTCAGCACCTTCTGCTTTCTCTCTCTCCTTTTTTATCCGCTTTTTATCATCTCCTCTAATCTCTTGCCTCATCTTCTTCCCCCCCTCTGCATGAACTCCTAGAACGAACTCCCTGATTTTCCATCTTCTCTTCCGATTCTCGCTAGATCATGGCATCCTCAATCGAAGAAGGTACCCTCTCTCTCTCGTTTTCTTCAGTTTTCCAGCTGGACCTTGTTGTTGCATCTGATACTTGCTGGATTTGGTTCGTTGGAGAATCCCTCTCTCCCTCCCTCCCTCCCTCCCTCTCTCTCCGGTCCATCTCTGTATTCAGCTCACTCTATCAGCAAAATCAACTCGATAAAGCTTAGTGTTTGTGGAAACAAAGTTTGTTTGTTTGGTTTGTTTGGTTTTTTTTTTTTTTTTCGGAAAACAAAAGAATTTGAGCTAGAGTAAGTTGTACGGGATTTTGAATTGTTATCTAATATTGACTGAACTTTGATTTGTTTGGACAGGAGGTGATAGAGATTTAGAGAAGGGACTGATGACTCCACCACCAAGTCAAAACCCTCTCGCCGAGCCGTCACCTTCGCCATCTCCCTCGTCGACGGCTTCTGCTGCGGCTCCGGCGTTAGTGCTTTCCAATTCCGGTAAGCGGATTGATCAGGCGGGGAAAAAGAAGTACGTAAAGCAGGTGACGGGGCGGCACAACGACACTGAGCTGCACTTGGCCGCTCAGCGTGGTGATCTGGCTGCCACGAAGCAGATACTCAATGATATCGTTTCGCAGATGACGGGAACTCTGAGCGGCGCGGATCTTGACGCTGAGGTTGCGGAGGTCCGGGCTGCGGTTGTGAATGAGGTGAATGAGTTGGGAGAGACGGCGCTGTATACGGCGGCCGAGAAAGGCTACCTTGATATTGTGAAGGAATTGTTGAAGTATTCGAGTCAGGAGACTGTCACGAAGAAGAATCGATCTTTGTTTGATCCGTTGCATATAGCCGCAAGTCAAGGACACCATGGTAATGGATTCAAGTAGCGTTTATCTTGTTTTGATCGTGTGCTGTAAAAATTCGATTTCTTTGTTTGGCTCAGTTTCAACTGCAGTAGAAATTGTAAGAAAATGAAAATTAAGTCCACGTCGGTTATGGCTGTTTTAGAGATGCATCTAAGATTACTAGCTAATTACTATCTAAGGCATCCTTTGATTTCATTTGATTTCAGAGATGAGATAAGATTTCGGAGATGAAATAAGATGAGATGTTATTTTTATTTTGGGTAGAAATTTAGAAAAGTTGTAATAAGTAGATGAGATGAGTTAAAATAAATTCTGAAAGTGAACGAGCTTATTCTTTTGAAGGTTTCGTTACACTGAATACTTTAAACAGTACAAAAGTTTATGTAAGGCACTCATGCAATCGAGAGCTTACAAGTTGATGGCTGCAAAATTCTTTTCCTGAGAAAAATGGTTTCTTGGCAGTCATCAGTCTTTTTTTTTTTTTTTTTTTGAGAACCAGGTCATATGCCATCAGGCTCTTGGCAATAGTCATCAGTCTTTAAATGCGCTTATGATAGATAGGAAATTTGAGAATCTATTAACCACATGGTTTAAATATGTCGACTTTACGCTAGAGAATCCTAATTGACATCTTACCACAAAAGTTAGCTGCCACAGAAGTAGTGATTTATGACTGTTGATTCAGTATTAGACATATATATTTACCTTTAAGAAGAGATTATCATTATCACTAAGGAATGCAGGGTTCAAGAAGTTTTTTCCAGGCGCAACTGGCCCCTGTACTATTGGTTTCCAATTTATGGTTTTATTGCTTTTGCCCGTGGTATTTTTTTCTTGATCTTCGGGATGACATGTTTCCATTTAATCTGCTCAATATCATAAAGTTTTTTAACACTGCAATAGCAATTGAACAATATAATGAGCACCTGTGGAAGATACACTTTCCCTGCAAAGGCAGTACACTTATGATGATTTTTCTTTTGCAGCCATTGTCCAGGTGCTCCTAGATCATGACCCTGGTCTCAGTAAAACAATTGGTCCGTCAAATGCCACTCCTCTTATATCTGCAGCAACAAAAGGCCATACGGAAGTAGTTAATGAATTACTTTCAAAAGATTGTAGCTTGCTGGAGATATCTAGATCCAACGGGAAAAATGCATTGCATTTGGCTGCCCGACAGGGGCATGTTGAAATTGTAAAAGCATTACTGAGCAAAGATCCACAGCTGGCACGAAGGACTGACAAGAAAGGGCAGACTGCATTGCATATGGCTGTAAAAGGGCAGAGCTGTGAGGTGGTGAAATTGCTTCTCGAGGCTGATGCTGCTATTGTTATGCTTCCGGATAAATTTGGTAACACAGCGTTACATGTAGCTACACGGAAAAAGCGAGTAGAGGTACCATTTTTTGGCTTATCCTGCATATTGTTGTTTAGATCTGTATCCTTTGGAAGGTTCAATTGTCCACATCTTTCAAATGTTGGTAAACTTGGAAGCTATAAATTATGAGAAGTGCCACAGTAACAAATAGATCCCACAAAAGTAAACCCACAAATTGACATGACTTCATATAATATGTTAGATTTACTTTACAATAAAAGTAGGTTTGCAATCTAAGATACCACATCAAGCCATGTCTTTGTAGGTTTACTTTTGTGGGATCTCTTTGTCGTTAAAGCTTTTATCATAAATTATAGTTAACGACTTCAATTCAGATTAATGTCAAATGTGCATGAAGTATATATCTTTTACCTTTTCAGCAATGTGCATGCTCTATTGCTTTTGAGTCTGTCCAATGTTAGAATGCCTGCATTTGATCCCTGCATATGTCTAGCTTGGATTGTCTCTTTCCAACTTTGCAGTTAGCATCTCTCTGTGATTTCTGCCTGCTGCTTATTCGATTGCCAGTGCAAGTGAAGTATATATCTTGCTATTCATTCTGAAAGGGAACAGTTTCATGCTGCTTAAATCTTTCACTGACAATGTTTTCCTCATATTTTAGTACCAACTCCCTGAAAACTAGTATATTTAGTTGCTTATGTACCCTTGTCATGTTTATTTTTCTCCAAAATCGATTTTGATGTTCTACACTCGTAATAACATAAGCGATTGAAGCTTTAGCTGTATGTTAGTAAAATTATCCGACTTCTGTGTGGTTTTCTGCATATGCCAAGTTTTCAATTAAATGATCTTCCTTCATATAAAATTGAAGTATACACATATTTAGGGTGAAAAGATTGTCCTAAATTGATGTTCCCTTTTCTTCTTGCAGATAGTGAATGAGTTATTATCCCTTCCTGACACCAATGTTAATGCACTGACCAGAGACCACAAAACAGCTCTTGACATAGCTGAAGAGCTTCCCCTTTCTGAAGAATCCTCAGTTATAAGGGACTGCCTTTCTCGATGTAATGCTCTCAGAGCTAATGAACTGAACCAACCAAGGGATGAATTGAGGAAAACTGTGACTCAAATTAAGAAAGATGTTCATATCCAACTCGAACAAACTAGGAAAACTAACAAAAATGTTCATAATATTTCTAAAGAGCTCAGGAAACTTCACCGAGAAGGGATCAACAATGCCACCAACTCAGTGACAGTGGTGGCTGTGCTATTTGCTACAGTTGCCTTTGCAGCTATTTTTACTGTGCCTGGTGGAGATCACGATAATGGAATGGCTGTAGTGGTCAAGACTGCATCTTTCAAGATTTTCTTCATCTTCAATGCTATTGCCCTTTTTACGTCTTTGGCTGTTGTGGTTGTTCAAATTACATTGGTTAGAGGCGAGACAAAAGCAGAAAAACGAGTAGTGGAAGTAATTAACAAGCTGATGTGGCTGGCTTCTGTGTGCACTTCGGTGGCTTTTATGGCCTCCTCTTATATAGTGGTTGGCAGGAAGCATGAATGGGCAGCAATTTTGGTCACAGCTGTGGGGGGAGTAATAATGGGTGGGGTTCTTGGCACAATGACTTATTATGTGGTGAGGTCCAAGAGGATTCGTTCGATGCGAAAGAAGGAGAAGCATGCTAGGAGCGGATCCAACTCGTGGCATCACTCTGACTTCTCAAACTCAGAAGTCGATCGCATTTTCGCCCTTTGATGTGTGCAACTTACAGTCTCTGGAAGTTTGTAGGATCATAAATGGAAAAGATGCACGCTGAACGATTACAAAAGGTACTTAAAAATGAATGCCTTTTAAGTATAACTTTGAACTTAAACAAGAATCCGTAATTATGACAATTATATTTCTGTGCACGTTTATGCATTTGGACGATTCTATTTTTCTTTTTTTGGGGTCCAAAACTCCAAATGATCAAAATATTCTTGCTAGTAAAGATGAGAAACAACAGATGCACACCTCAGTAACACAAGTTAACCGCACAATTCCCGATACCAAGAGTGTGGCTATACACTAAGGTGAGATTTAGATAGTGAGTTGAGATGAAAGTTGAATAAAATATTATTAGAATATTATTTTTTAATATTATTATTTTTTAGAATTTGAAAATGTTGAATTGTTTATTATATTTTGTGTGAAAATTTAAGAAACTTGTAATGATTAGATGAAATGAGTTGAAATCAACTTTGAATTCAAACGGGGCCATGCACTTAGATAGGCAAAGACCTCTGCAGATATGCATGAAATCCGAAAGAATAAACCCCATCATTTTCTTTGTGATGTTCAGTTCCCTATAGCTGAAGGCATTGCTAACAGCTCTATGAGATATAGACTAGTGTTGAATGTTGAAATCTTCATCCAAGTTGTGAATACGTATCTGATCAAGAGACAGTTTTGAACGTTACAATCCCCGTCTAAATTTAGATGCGTAAATGATTAAATAGATCGTACTCCCTGAAATTAGATATGCAAAGACAATTCTTGCATGCGTTTCAGAAACATTTTATCAAACACCTCATGTGCATTGTTTTCCTTTGAAACCAACCACCATTTAAATTAAATATTTTCCGTGCCGAAACCAAATATAAGGCAGAGTTTGATCCATAACCTTTTGGAATTGGATGCAATTCTTCTGGGTTATCACTTAACTTAAAAACTCAAGTAACAAAAAGGACAAGCTGATGTGATTAGGTATCCTTTTCCTTCTTTCTCCTTGTATATATACGTGGAAGCTGGGTGGAGAAAAGGGTTTCCCTAATCCTTGTAGATAATGCTCAACGACATAAAGTTTGCCTTTTTATTTCTTTTCTTCGGCTCTAATCCTGTCAAAACTCTGGCTGACATGTTTACTTAGTTTAAGGTTGAGCAGACCCACCACGTAAATGAAATGAATGGGAAAAGAGCTACCTGAAAGACTGTTTGCTTGCACCTGAAGATTTCCTCTCATATTAGTTATGGTCTTTTCTTTGCTTAGCTTTGTTGGTGTTGCTTTAGTTTACCCATGCATCAATGGGCGGTCTAATAATTTTAACACCTTTGCCATATTTTCAGCAGCTTTCTATAACTTTATAAAAGGACCGTGTGTTGCCATTAGGCAGCACTTGGCATATTTAAGGGAGGCAGGGTTAACTCTTGGTTGCTTTAGAGAGGTGGACAGATGGGCGGGCTTCCAGTCATCATTGATTCCGTGAATAGATAATTGAGTAGAACAAAATGATACTCATCTTTATGCAGTTTATACAAACGATGTCATCTTGTCGAAGAGATGGATTTCTTTTTTATTTTTATCTTCCAATTTTTCACTTCATAATCACAGTGGAAGCTGCCAATTGTGGAAAATGATTCTTTGCTTTCACTTCGTAAAAATTTGAGAAGATTGTCTCTCTTATTTTCGAAGAGTTAAAATCTGATCCACTTCCTGATGAGTCATTATAAGACAGGTGAATTAAGCCTACACATGGATAGCTTCCATGTCAGAAGAAACAAGGGTATAAAATCCTACTCTCACTGCCAGATTTTTAGTTTTACAGTATACCTGAAAATTGAAAGTGATGTCAATGATCCCTGAACTGGAATCATTTAGGAGTAGCAAAAGGTCCAGAAAAGATAGATGTTAGAAGTTTGCAAGTATAAAAGTGGACTTCTTACCTGGGTGGAAGATATTCAGCTCATGTTTCCAAAATAAAAGGGTGAAACAGTTTGTGCATAAAAGAAGATTTTATGTGTAATCTCCCGATCAATCAACCTTAGATTGTTAAATTCTAACAACCCGAAGGAGTTGGCCCAAGTGGTGAAGGCTTTAGTATTGGGATATCACTCATTTCAAGGTTTAACACATCACAGGTACAAACAATCTTTTGGGATTATATTCTCGAGTGAAAAACTAGCGATTTAACTAATTCTGTGTAAAAAAAACTTCCGAGGGTGCAATGCACGAGATCAAAATTTACTCTGCAAGGGCTGGGTCCGAAGGGCTCTGCCTTGGAGAGGTTCCCCGACATATATAAAAAAAAAAAAAAAAAATCTAACTGAGTGAAAGGCTTCTAATCTACATGAAGAACCTCATTCATTTTTATTCCTTACAACTTATTTTGAGGAAGGGAGCTTTTTATTTTTTTTCAATTTTTCACAAACGTTGACTTGATGTTCTGGTCTAAATTGTCTAAAAAGCCATAGATCTAGTCTTGGATCAGAGCATGGCGAAAATCAAGATTATGAAAGGAAAAAAGGGTAAGAAAACATCATTAACCAATTAAAACATCGTACTCCTTGTCCCCCCCCCCCCCGCGCAAAGGTCTGCCTTTCTTTCATGAACTGCAATCCTGGAAGTTGGCAGCAATCAGTAAAACCCAACTTCACTAACAGTTTTCCTGGAGTGGAACAGCTGCTGAGACTCCTTGCAATGAGCAATTGCTCCTTGAATTGATATCTCGATATCTGAACTTGCGCTGCTGCATCTCTTGAGAAATTGCAACTCATGGAACCCATCTGAATTGCTTGAGCTTGAAGATGAAGAAGAGACAGATGAGGATGAAGACTTGTTTGTTGAATGGCGTTTGATAACCACTGACAGCAATCTCCTATGGCGACCGACGCCATTCTTAGCGTCATTGTCTTTGTCAATGCTCCTTATGATGCTTTTTGATGTCGAGCATTTATCCTTCTGAATTTGTCCCAACGGGGTTTTGTTCGACTCTTTTATATAGTTATTCATGTATTTCTTGGCTTTTGAAATCGATCCTTCATCTGCATCCTTCGTAGCCGTTGTGCAGGGCTCACGTGAACTACCAGATTTACTGAAAATAGAATTGAGGTAAACCCTGGAAGCCTTCTGCTTTAAACCAAGCAAGGAGTGCTTGAGCTTTTTGGTCCAAGACTTCTTTGGGTTTTCACCAATGAACCCACTGACTTCAGTTAAACTGTCCGAGATATACTCATCTAGGCTCAACTGATCTCTAGTAACCCGGAAAGATTCTGAGGGTGAGATATTGCAGGATTCAAATGGGGTATGAGAAGTGGGTGTTGGTGGGGCAGTAGTGTTTAATGGAGTGCTATAGCATTCTTCAAAGATATCTTTTCTTGTATCACAAGCAGAGCCGGAGCTTTGCAGGTGTTTTTCTACCATTTGCAAACGTGGGGGAAAGTGAAGAGGAAGGAGCTTTCCTTTGTAGAAGAGCTGATCAGCTGGGGAAGTTGTATGCTCTCTTTCTTGAGAGCTGGAAGACATTTGGAACTCAAACTCTCTGTTGTGCGGAGGGGAGCTAACAGAATGGCATAGGAAGTTCGAGTATGAGCTGACTTCCATGTCGATGAAGTCATCGTCTGCATGATCACATGATAGGAGGTTCACGGCCATTTCAACTCTATATTGTTAAGATGATTTCTCTCTCTCTCTCTCTCAATGAAGCAGCTTATCTTATCGGGGGGGAGCTGAGAATTTCGAGGGGGTATGACGGATAGTCCTCCCTCTAAAAGCGTGGATGAATGGAAAGAAATAAACTGTAGGGAATTGTCATATTTTTTTATAAATCTTCGAATGCGTCCAAATATAAGACGCAGACAAATTATGGGATTTTTCTAATGTCTCAGCACTGACCCTTGTCTACATCTCTCTTTTCTTGTGGCTCATTGCTTTTTCACCATTGATATTTATGATTAACAAATGGTAAGAGTGCCGTCTCGTTCTGATAAAGCTTCTTCTGAAGGAGTTAAATGAGAATCAGTAATGGTTTTAAAGTGAATTATGCAGTATTATACTCTCGTAAGCTGTTTTCTTTCAATGCACTTTGGGGTCATTATCAATTCTTGATTATTTGTTGGGGGTCATATGCCTGTATTCCACATTCTCGACTGTCACATAGAGGCAACATCGCCATCAAGTTTTAAGGCTAGAACACCCACATGGAAGCAGTTATGTAACTTCATATTGTCGTTAAGAAGATGAGACTCATGTCTATTATCAAAATCCACAGGCGTGAAACTACTTTGTCCTCGGTGTGTCAGGGTTAGTTTATGAGTTAAGTTAGGCTTTGTACAGTTGTTTTTTGTTGCCTTATGCGGTCTATTTGCAGGAATATCCATGATTTTGGCTGTGAGAAAATGGAGAGCTGTTGGTTTCAAGAAGATGGCTTTGCTGCTTCTGTGTCTGCTTCGTGTGAAATGGCATCCATGCATCCTACTGGTTGTTGTGACTAGATGTATTGTCTCTAAATAGTGCTAGATTGATTGTACTACACAATCTATAAGCTATTCCAGACTCGTGACTTGCTCAGATTATGGCTTTCCTTGATTAATCAATATATCTTATCTAAAGGGAAAATAGGAGAAAACACACGAAATGTTTGAGATGGGTGAAGTACTGCATGTATCTGATTTTAAATTTGATTAGGGAACTTGATAGTCACAGATTAAGAGAATGTACCTGAAAAGTAATACATATTTCTGGCTTTTTATGCAGAACTCTCCAAGCCCCTACGGCTATCACTATCGGCTACATTCAAACTTCGAACCTGTTTATAGCTTTAAACATGGCTTCTGCACTCTCAAAACATAATATTTTATTCGTCTGTCTCCGTGCACCAGAGATTAAGAAAAAAAAAAATGAAAAAAAAAAGACCTGCATGAACTGGGAAAAAGCCTTCCATTCGATTGGAGGAAACCTATACTAAAGAACGACTTTATACTTCGCGTGCTTTTATCACTTTCACTGGATTCCTGGGTTTGTTTTACTTTTTCGTTAATTTTTTTAATCATTTTTCAGAAATTTTGTTTGAGCTTCTTCACGATTATGCTATCAACAAATGAATCTGCTCAATAAACTTTCTCGGCCTTTCGGCTTTTATATTGCATCTTTTTAAATTTTTTTTTTCTTGTCTTGGATTTACATTGTTTTTGAACTATATCTTTAAGATTTTGGGGTTTAGGATATTCAGCAAACATAAAAGATGTTTTGATGGCAAGTTTCTTTGTTGAGGGTATAGGCTGGGGCTCATTGGAAATATGCATGGAAGGTTTTTGTTTTTTGCTGATTACGGTAACAAGATAAGATATTTGAAATGGTGGAACTTGTTTTGGTCTAAAATTATTTGGATTGGGATTATTTTTTTTTTTTAAATTATCAGTTACTAAACGTTTGACCTTACTGAAAGCTAACACAATGATAGCAGAGAGACACAGAGAACCAACCTATGATCCGACAATACATGGTGGGGAAAGGAAATTCTGGATGGAATGCTTGCGCAGCTCGAGACTTTTTTTTTTTTTTTTTTTAATTGCTTCTTCATTTGACAATTGACACACACCACACTATGTTTAGCATTCTCTCTTGTACAGACACGTCTTCAACCACTGACAATGAAATAATTAGGAATCTTCCATTCTCAAGAACGAGACAGTTAGTTAGAGTTGTATTGTTTCTGTTGCATTCACAAGAAATTAAACACATCAACTGCTATTATTTCATGCAAGTTTTGTAGAATTCTTTTTAGTTGTGTTCAAAGCATGGTGTGGTGTGCATCAGTGTATGGCTTAGCTGTTAAGAATGACTGAAATTTTAACAACTCCCCACTAAATTTTCTCTAAAAAATCTTGAGCGTTCTGTTCAGAAGTGAAGATTAATACTGCCTAACAAAAGAGGAAAGTACAAGCAAAGGACAGCAATACATGCATCCATCTAAATGACCCACCACCACCCAGGAAAGCTGGATGCTATAGAGTAGTAATCTGATTGGTACAAGGATAAACCAGTAGAGCCGACTATTGGGGACTCCATTGCCGGGTCCAACCAGCACCAAGAAAAAAATAGAAATGTAACAGCACATATACAGTTCCAGGCAATGTGTTTTGGTAGTCAATTTACAAACTGCCCAGCCCAATAGCTTGTGTACCCTGGTGCTGAAAGCATGAAAACCCTGTACAATAATGATGTTCTACAAAGATAAAACAGATTTCAACTTCTATGTCCGGAAACTTCTCTGACAAATCAACATTTAACAGAGACCTTAAAAACCTTTGTTTCTGAGTGAGAAAACACGACAGGCCCCCTTCAACACTAACCACCTTGTCCAAGGAGACAATTGTGGCCACATTCTCCACTCAAAAGTAGGCAGTCTTGGGAACTGAGTAAGATATTGCAGAACAACCCTTATCAATATATATATATAGAGAGAGAGAGAGAGAGAGATTATAAATAACTGTTGACTGACCCCCTTACACGAATATTACACTTGAATGATGCAAGCAGAAATCATCCTTTAAGGTTCCACATTTACTTCCATACAAGTTTACTTGATTTGTTTAATACGTTCCTTAAAACATGATACAAGTTTGAGAATCTACAGAAGAATGAAAAAAATAGAAACTGTATAAATTGCTACAAAGAAGTTACAAAGAGAAGCTTGATATCTAAAAGGGAGCTTCGTGGGAGCTTCGTAGAGGTCAGAATGCAACACGGAAATGTATATCGTACTTGTACATATGCTTGCTTGTTTACTACACTTGGGATAACAGGATAGCCATGTATGCAGTCGAAGGTTTATTTGCTTGTTCCTGAATCACCAGCTCTTAATTCTCTTTCAAGCTCATCGAATTCCCAGTCACCAATCTCCTCAGCAGAGTAGTCTTGACCAACCTTCCCAAACTCGGACTCCAACTTTGCAAGTTCTGCTTCAGTGTCTAGCATCTGCTCTGCCATGATTGCAGGTGATCTTGGCTGTTCGTCTTTCTCAGCCTTTAGTGTTTCAGTACCCTGCATTGGAGGAGGAGATGGAGCTTTCTGCTGCTTCTCAACAGATTGAGTTTCAGCCTTTGGGGTTGGTGTCTCCATCTCTAAGATTGGTCTCTCAATAGACTCAAATTCTGCTCTTAACCTTTCAATGTCATCAAAAAGCTCCTTGACCATCAAATCATCTTTCCTGGATTAAGAGAGGCCAAGTAAATCACTTTAGAGGGGAAATGATGGACCCTCTCTCCCCCCCCCAACCCAAAAAAAAAAAAAAATCATGAAGCAAAAACCATAACAGGCGAAGTCATGGCCATAATATTGAACCTGGAATATTTCCCTTCCTGAGCATAATATTGCTCCTTCATGTTATCCACTACACTGAAGGTGGTTATGATCTGACACGAAAACAAATCAAAAGACATATAAGAGGTCTATTATTATTTTTTCCTTCCATTCTTTTCTTCACAAAGAACCAGATACATGGAAAAAAATGAAGTCATAGCTTCATCCTCCAGCTCCATCCCATTTTTATCAATCCAATCTCTTTCTTTTCTTTTTTCTTTTTTTGTTTTTGTTTCAGACCAAACCCTTGGGGAGTAAACCCCAAATACATGACCCCCCACCCATTACATGTGTACCAGGTAATCCAAGAAAACTCCTAATGTGAAATCAAACCCAAGATGTCTGAGTTACTGCTGGGATTCAAATCCGTAATAAAGCTTGGATTATCCAGAGTTGATGGAAATGTCATGTGCATATAATAGACACCTGTAAGTCACTTATTTATGCAACCTCATTCATGATGCTTAATCTGAAGCAGAACTGGTAAAGGTGAAAAGTAGTTTCAAGCTTTTGCGTTTTTAAAAACCAGGCTGAAAGATGATAGCACAGAAAAAAAAAATTAGCCAAAAGGTAGAATTTTCAATACAGTTGAAGAGAATCCATAAATGAAGCTTTGATATTGTAAGCATGAACATATCAATATCTTAGTACTGTGAAATAAATTACAGCTTTTGGTAATTTGTACCTTGGCTTCATAATCCAAATATTCCTCCTCAAGATTTTTTCTTGGGTTAAATACTTTAGAATCCTCATTATCCAAAGTCGATGCCTTCGCTGACCTGTCTCATCAGGAAAAGAATTAATAAACTGCGTTAAATAGGTCATAACAATCTCAGCGCAACAAAAGGCATTACCCCTCACTCAAATTCTTTAAGTTATCCACAAATTTTTGAATACAGCCGATTGATGGCCCCAACTCTTTCTGCACAAGGGGTACAAATTGGATTAGGGCAGGGGAGAAGGTGAGAGCTTACAACTTTATCCACTACTTAAGGTTCCATTGCTGGAATAAATCTTTTTTCTTTTTTTGGATAAGTAGACTTGAAAAAATCTTTATTATAAAGAATATTAACATACCTTGTAATTAGAAAGGAGATGAATGGCCAAGTTTACAAAATAGTCTTCATGCCTCTCCAGTTCATCACTAGTAAAACAAAGAAAAGAAGGAATAGTAAGTAACCATGCATGAAACATAAGGAAGCATAGGAAGTAAGGGCCACTGCATTTATCGTCCACTGGGTAAGAAAGTTAGAAATATGTATGGAAAATGCTTAAAAACAAAAACTCCCTGGTGGGCACTACTCAATACACTGAGTTAAGGTACATACTTGACCTGCTTCTCCTTAGTTTCTGCATGCGAGCATTGAAGAACCCAAGTATCTTCCAGAAAATTAATCCATGTGCTGAGAACATCTGCTTCTACCCTAGCTGAGGCTATGGATTGGGAAAGCTCATCTTCCTATAAACATTTTCCATAGGATATTTTGGGTATTTGAATGGTAAGTAGCCAGTATAGATCAACTGCAGAAAAATTATGATCACCATAAAACAAGAATCCAGACCTTCGTTTTCAAGTGAACAACAATCTGATTATTAGCTTCCTCAAACTGGTCTCTCTCTTCTCTGGCATTGCGAAGGCGTGCATGAGCAGCAGCCAAGGAAATGTTAACCTACATCACATGCACCGGCTTAAAAATATTCACAATCAATAACTTATAAAAAATAAAATAAAATCAGAATCAATGGAGGGCAAGAAAAAGGACAATAATAAGAAGGTTACTAAAATGCCTAAAAAAGGGTTGATGAGCCCTTGTTGATCGACTTTCAAACTTCTTCGAAACTACTCTAAAGACAAGATTACGGAATAGTGACTTTGGTATAAGATTGAAGCCTTGACAACGTTAGAGGTATTTGCAAAGCATGTATTTAAGGCATGAGTTCTCATCATAATAATTAGTCCCATAATAGTTATAAGGCAGATTGTACTTTGGCAATTTTAGACATTAATAACTTTTTCAATAAGTACACATTAATTAAATTTTGAAGACTGGTATGTGTGTGATATGTTAAATTCCATGATTGAAAGAGCGAGCTTTGAATGGATTTTGTAAACAAGTTTATCATGAAGGAAAATTTTGGTATTCGTTTTACAAAAGAAACAAAAAGAGAAGTATATTAAAAGCATCCAATAGTATAAAAAGTGCAGAAAATGAGATCAACTATTATAGGTGAAGAGAACCATTTTGACAATTGGATTTAAACCATTGAAGAGATGGGGAAAGGTCAAGTTTCATGTGAGACGAGAATCAAACATGACAAGAAAACTTCTCCCCGTAATGCAAATAACAGTTTTTGACAATAGAGAGAGGGGAAGCAAAAGAAGGCAGAAAAAACCTTTTTCAATTCAGCTTCAAGATCATCTCTTTGTATTTCAAGTTCTGCTATCTCAGCTGCTAATACCTGGAAACAAAATTATGGAACAAAAAATTAAAATTTTTCTCCTAAAACAAATTGGAACAGCAAGTGTAAAAGCCACATGCTTGTAGCAAGCATGGCCTTGTACCACATATCTACCATAAAGCCTAAGAAGATCAGCAGCCACAAAGGAAACTATACTACTTCTAACTGTCAAATAAATCTTCATAGCATCCACCCACCTTTTATATGTTACACAACTATGTGGTACCATTAAGTGAGAAACATTATGAAAGCAGACAACAAGATGTTTTTGATAGCGAGAGATGCATCCACATAGATGGAGATGTTCTCAATAATTGTATAACAGCATAAAACGTTAAACCATTTAAATGTCAAAACAAGTCCACATAATAATTTCTATATATACATAAACGCATATAAATGTGAATGTGTGCGCCGTTACTTAAATCTTTTAATGTTTTTAATACTTTGTATAACAATTTTTTCCATATAATTTTGAAGTAATTCTCATCCCAAAGTGGAAAGTAAATGAGAAAATATGAAGCTTTAAAAAAATAAAAATAAAACTCATAATACTTGCTTTTCTGAGTCTTACTGATAACTGTAAGAGCATGGTGTCTTTTTCTTATCTCTTATAGTTCACTGGTACCTGACAAGAAAAATGCATTGCTGTGGAAGCAAGTTACCTTCTCTCTTTCACTAACTTCACTTGCTTTGGCTACACGAACTTTTAGTGCCTCCTCTTTCTGTAATCTACCAACAGGGAAGAGAGCGAATAGTTTAAAATGTAACAAAAAAAGAAAGAGTGGATTAAGTACAAAATAATGCCATAAATTATATTCAAGCAATCAGCTAGTCATTTTTTTTAGATTAGCACCAGAAGTGATTGTAAAAGGGTCCAGGTTTGCCTTGCATCCTGTTGGTTGGTATAGTTAGGATTTCTTGAAGAACCCTCCAGGATCCCAATTTAATATTTTTTATCAGTTAAAAAAAATATTTATAAGGATAATAGGCGTAGCCCAAGTATACAGAATGTATACAAGAGAGAACATCTAGTCCAGAACTAGATATAGATACAAGGGAGGCGTGGAAGCTAAGCCCATTGAAATCTATAGCAATTGCCCAAAAAAATAAAGTATTGAAGAAGAAGGTTTTGAGATTGTTCAGTGTTCCGTATCTTCAAAGTTTCAGTCATTCCTCTCCCTCCAAATGCACCACATAATGCATTTGGGGACCATCCTCCAAATTGCTGCAATCTGCGGGATGTCGTATAAATCTTTCCAGTTAGTGAAAAGATCAACCATCCTTTCAGGCATAACCCAACTCTACTATAGACATCATCCCACAAGGTGCGAACTCACAATGAAGTAGCAAGTGATCCACTGGCTCTCCATTCTTATTGCACATGCAACACCCGTCAATTGTGATAAGTCCTCATTTCCTTAGGTTGTCTATGGTCAGGATCTTCCCCAATGAAGTTGTCCATAAGAAGAAAGCCGCCTTAGTCCTCCAAATACTCTTCCAAGAAAACGGATTGTCGTTATGGCTAGAGATGGCCTCATAGAATGAATGTACTGTGAATTTCCTCTTCCTATAGGGAATCAAAAGCTTATTATCTATGTCCCCTTCTCTAACTTCCATGGAGTACAATACATTGAAGAGCTCGGATAAAACCCCAACTTTCCAATCCTGAGCCACCCTGAGGAAATTGACATTCCATAGTGGAGAACCACTTGAGATTTTCAATGCTTCTGGCATAATGCTAGTAACTCGTTATGAAAACATGGCACAATGCTTTTTATGCATTTTGCCAAACTTAATTTTTAAGACAACAGCATGAAGTGTTTAAATAAGTGTTTCAACAATATAATAACTGCCAATATCTTTGACAATATAATAAATGTGATTCCTAAATATCTTTGACAATAACAACTGAATGAAAACCATTTTCCAGCTCATAAGTGCTTAGGTTTCTCTCTTGTATGCGTCCTATGTACATGGGATATGCCTATTGTTTTCGTCAATCAAAAAATTCATCACTTATTAAAAATAAGTGTTTCAACAATATAAAAACAACTGAATGAAAAACATCTTCCAGCTCATATGTGCAGTAAAATTTAGATTTGAGGTCACAAATTTAAGTATGATTTCTACCTATGATCTGAAATACGTTTTTCAGATTTCGTCGCGGAACTAGCGAGAGATTCTGATAAGACCTTCAACTTGTCAACCTGCTTGTAGAAACAAGACAATAGCGGTGACAGTAGCTTTTGAAAGTCTTTAAGGAAAGTTAGCACTACCGACTAATACACATACAAATAAAAAAGAAACACAATAAATGTAATCAATTCACACTATGAGAAGACCACTCAAAATATTCAGACAATCTAATGATTCAGAGACTACCGGGAAGAAAACAGCAAGAAGGGGAAAAGCAAGTTAAACAAATTACTGTCAAGGAATGGGCACAAAACATACAAGAGACATGCCCCATTATGCTAGACTTAACTTGGAGCCATTATCAGAAAAATACTAAAAGGTATGGTTCATGGACTTGTAGATGGGTGTCATGCCTTGATTTTCGAATAATTGTTCCATGTAAATTTATAAATGTCTAAGACAAATATAGCCAAGACTGCAGAATTGACGAGTGTATATTGTGCTAATATGCTTTTTGATCAAGCTAATGTGCAATAGAGAGATTACCCATATATGGAACAAGTCTGCACTCATCTTTTAGTCAGAGAGAGATTACCTATATATCCAGACAACTATGTCAGCATGTGCTGAGCACCACTATCAAGCCCTTCACAATCATTGACCTTTATACTACTCATGCAATGTGCCACTTATCATAAAATTACTAATTTCATTATCTTGTTCCAATTCCTTAGCTCCTATATACATACAATGACTACAAATTATTCAGCCTAGTAAGATTGCACCCGTATATGGGTGTGTCACAAAATCCAATTCTCAGAACTTGCAGTGTAGCACTGCAGGTAAACCTAAAAGACCCGCATATACTCCCAGAAATCAGAAACTGGGACTGTACCCATAAAAAACAACAAAAGCACAGTATGATCCATGTTTGAGAAATGTAACAAGTAGTGGTCCAACAGCAAGAGAGAAGCATACCTTTTGAGCATGAACCTCAGGAGTATCTCCATTGTTTAAAAATTTCTTTTTCAATAAGAGCCCTTCCAATCTGGAACAAACTCTAATATGTGCAAGCGCTTCTTTTAGAGCCTGCACAAACATTTTTTTGATAAGTTAGAGCCTACCACAAACATGAAGCAACCAAGCTCCATTTTTCATAGCTTCCCACTCAATAAAGGGTAGAAAAGTTTTTTGCTTTCCAGAACACTTATTAGTATACACATCAAGAAAGAAAAAAAGATCTGGATTCAATGACAATTTTGTATTCAATAGGATTGGCCTATTCACAAAAAACAGGCTCACCTCTATTGTTGCTAAAGTTGTTTCTTTGGGTGCATTTCCACGGCCTTCATCTAAATGCTTCTGGGAAGCTGCAATTTCATCAAGCTTTTTCTTGAGATCAATGGCTTCAGCATCAATTCTGTAAATCAAACAAATTAAGAAAGAAAAAAACTGTTAACTTTGTTCCTTTTTCTTTTCTTTTTTTTCCCTTTAAAACATTGAATATGAGCACCAAAAGGGATGCAACCCAAGTGATAAGCACCAATGGGGGCTAGCAAAGCAACAAGAATAGAGATAAAAAGGGAATATGCTAGGTGAAAAAGGAAAAATAACCAATACAACAGCAGCCAAAAACTTGTAGGCAATCAGGGTTTGCATTTACAACAGATCACTTTGAGCAGCTGAGCTGTTCTGTCCTCACCTTCCAAGTTCGGCATTGACTTTCAACCCTGTAATGGCACCTTGCGCAAATTGAAGCAATTCCTCCCGCTTCACCTGCAAATGAAACACGTCAATAAACTGGATGTTACTCAAAGGCACAGCCGCACAAGGAGAGAAAAAAAAAATGACTATAAATACTTTTATTGAGAAAGGGGGTGGCGCCCCAAGAATTAGTTATCAAAATTAAGTACTTCTGTAACATATGAAGTAACCTGGGTTTTTCTTTTCTATTGGGTCATTTTGCCTTGACCTAGTTTTTAATATTGCTGTTGTTCTTTTCTATAGGAAAAGGTTTACTTCCTATCAAGGTGACAAAAGAATTACAGGGGTAAAAGTATAAACTACTCTTCAACCCAGCAGACTTGGGAATGATTTTTTTTTTTTTTTTTTTCCGTCCAAGGGAAGTTGTAGAAAGGTAACACAATATACTTTTCCAAGCACTAGATGGCCAAAATCCCTCCATGTGTGCATGTGTATGTAAAGCACGATTCTTACAATTTTTTTTTTTATAAGGTAAATTTTATCCAAAGCACAAAGGGGCCCAACCCAAATACACAGGAAGTATGCATTGGGAAACACCCAACTATAGGGATGAAGAACACAATTCCATAAAATTGAGAAAGCTACGAGCGGAAATTATTTTACGACACCATCCATAAATAAAGAGAATTGAGCTTAATGGCTCATAACATGTCCACTCACAATCTTCAAAAGTCCGAGTATTACATTCCCACCAGATACACCGCATCAGACACAAAAGGGAGCTTTTCCAAATCTTTAAGTAGCTATGGCTACTAACAGGACAAAACCAACAAGCAATCAAATCCACCACCCACTAAGGCATAACCCACCTCATAGGGGCATACTTTGCACATAAAGAAATTTACCATTAAAATGGTGGTTTTCTTTAAAATTTGATGTTTGTTTATATGTATTTACCAATACTTCATCTTGGTAGCTTGAAAAAACTTTTGCCAGATCCTGTATGCTGCTCACTATTGCATTATGAACTTCTGTTCCTCCAGTAAGACAGAGCCTGCAGGTGATAATATTGTAAAAAAGATTCAGATCTTCTTAAGGATGAACAGAAGTCAAGAATTATGAAAACCTATACTACATTTGCCTCAAAAGACCAAAACTAACCCCAAAAGTGAATACAAAATTGAAGATAAAATAAAGCCATTTCCTCATCATGTTAAAATTGAATTGATTGAAGTTTCTAGTATACACCCAGTGTACTTGGATACACCTATTAATAACATTTTACATATTAAAAAAAAAAGATTTGATTGAAGATTTTTTAATTCCAGTGAGATACTAAATAAATGCAGGAACTTCTCTCCCACAATCCACCACAAGCTGCAATGGTGAGAGGACTGACCCAAAAATTTCCAGGAGCAGAGAAACTTCATCTTCAACTGGTGCTTCAAGAATCTGAGGCACAGAAAAGAGTTAACCTGCGTTAACCTCCATAATTAGCAATTACAAAACATAGAGATTTTTTCATTATTGTGTCAACATGAAAGGAAAAGTGAGCATTGTCTAAATATTGAGAATAAAGGCATACGCTAGACTGAAAGGGCCCAGTGGTGTCGCTCATTATTTCCTTTAATCCAATATTTAAACAGACAACCAAAAACCCCGTAAATTGGCAAACCATTTAAGCCTCATATAATACTGCTTGATACATTTTCAAGGAAAAAAATGTAAATTTTTGGCAAATTTTAATCTCCATAGATAATAGAATCATCATGCATTGATTATCCTCCATTGAACATGATCAGACTTCAAAGAATTTCCATATGCACACATGGATTCACTTAAACACTAACCCAATTCTTGACTGCCGAGAATTGGACACAATTGGCATCCTAACTACATCATAAAATTTTTCCCAATTCTAGGTATGCCACAATCACAAACCACCCAAAAACACTAAAACTCATCAACCAATTTACAAATATTATGGAAACATCCATTGTAAATATACTAATCGCTTTCCTGCGGGGAGGAGCATTTTGTCCCAATCGGGCTTGGTGTATACTGGTCACTAGGGGTACTCTCTTATGGGCTAGGTGCTCTCTCTTGTATACACTCAGTGTACTTGGTTACGCCTATTGATATTAATAAATTTTTACTTATAAAAAACAATTACTAGTTGGCTTTAGGTTTCCCCTAGTCATAGAAATGTTAAGGAAGAATCAAAATTATTAGTAAAAGTGGGAAAGATTTAAAATTCTCTCCGTACATATTCTTTGTCCTCACGCACACACGTAATCCCTTCTCCAACGCTTCTCGCTGGAGTTGACCTTTCCATTCCTCTTCATTTCTCATTGGGAATCCTTTCCCATTTCCTTTTCTTTCTTTTCTTCCTATTCCTGGTTCTTCTTCAGAGCTACTCATATGGAGGGAGATAGGCGTTTTACGGTGGAATAAAAAACCTTCGTTTTTTCAAAGGTGGGGTAGTAACAACTTTTGTATCATGTGGTGCTTGTGGCAGGAGCGAAATGAGAGAATGTTTGAAGACAATGAGAGATTGATGGAGGAGCTAAAAGTTTTATTTTTTAGGACTCTTTATACTTGGGCCATTGCTATGGACTTTAATGGTATGGAACTTCATGATTTCTTAGTTTCTAACGTGCCTTTGTAAATAGGGCATACTTTTTTGTAACTGGCAGTTATTGCCCATCTTTGTTAATAATACTTATTTTACTTATAAAAAAAAAAACAACTTTTGTATCACTGAGAGGAACAGAAGAATGGTTATGTTTATCTTCATAAATGGGACGTCGGCATGCAAATTAGGTTTTGGCACGATATTTGGTGTGGTGATATTGCTTTGAAAAACGCTTTCCTCTCTCTTTATAGGATTGCGTCAAATAAGGGTGCCTCTATGGCTGATAATATGGACATCTCCATTGATTCCCTTTCAATGGTCCATGAGATTTATTAGAGCTGTACAGGATTGGGAGGTGGGAGACTGCTGAATTTTACAGCGCGGAAACTACAGGCAGGAAGGGAGGACAGATTACTATGGACACTTGCAGGGAACAAGAACTTTTCAGTCAAATCCTATTACAAGGCATTGACGACTCACTCTTCCAATGCCTTCCTATGGAAGTGCATTTGGAGGAGCAACGTTCCCCTAATGGTTGCTTTCTTCGGCTGCTTGGCATCCTATGGGAAAATATTGACTATCGACAAGTTGAAAAAGCGTGGCCTCTACATAATAGATTGGTGCTTCATGTACAAACACAATAGTGAATCAGCAGATCATATGCTTCTTAACTGTGAAATAGTCAAGGCTTTATGGGATAAAATCTTCACCAGGCTTGGTATCGCATGGGTAATGCCTAGGAGGGTGATATATTTATGGTCATGTTGGAGAGGGATTCGGGGCAATCATCACATTGCGGCTGTTTGGAAGATGGTGCCTCTATGCTTAATGTGGTGCACGTGGAACGAGAGAAATGGTCGTTGTTTTGACAATAGGGAACACTCTCCGGATGGTTTTAGGGACTTTTTCTTTCATACATTGTTGCTTTGGGCTTCATCTATTGTATTGAATGAAACGAGTTTTAATAACTTTTATGCTGCTTTCCGCAGCGCATAGTTTGTAATTAGGCCCATTCTTGTATACTTCGTGTACTCGGGCATTGCCTAATTACGTGGATTAATAAAATCTCTTTTTACTTATTAGAAAAAAACAATTACTAGTTGCATCTCTGAGACTATATTTCAATGCATCTTACAGTTTACTGGACCAAAAAAATAAATTAATTGTGGAATTTTGACATAATTTCAACATGTAACAGCATATTTTGATTTCCTACTTCATTCATTTTTCTTTTAATAGTGCGTTATTCAATTTAAAAAAAAAAACTTGTTTCTACACCTATGCCCGGCTGCTTGAGGCTTGCATTGGCTGACTAAACTCTTGACCTTATAAATAAAGCTATAAGCACACTTACTCACACTTCTTCCACATATTCCTCATGGAATACCAGTGTATACAGTATAAACACAATACTGAAGTTAGTTTCAACCGATTCTCAGCACATTTCAAGTAAAACTACATAAATGCTTGAAGTTAGTTCAATGTACCATAGAGATTATTATGCCCTCCAAAGCCTGACTCTGAAGAAAAACATCACGAAAATTCATTGGTTCACCCCCAAGATCAGAGTCATAATACAGGACCTATAAGAGGAAAAAAGAAATTAGGAACAATTATCTAAACCCAAATAACAACTAATTACCAACTGTTGCACACGAGAAAGCTCACCCTAACTTGCAATCTTGCAGTCATGCAATGAGCATTTAGGATATTAAAATGTGCAAAAACATGACTCATACTGGTCCGAAAAAATTGATGAAATGATAAGGTTTTAGAATAAATAATTGACGAGTAAAAATTCTAATAATCATAACATGTATGAGGACAGAATCATGGTCATAACAATTATCATGGTCAAGCAATGTAACAGCTAAGGCATTCGATTTTTGTTTTCTGATTGAAGTAACAAAACAAAATAGAGAACAAAAACAAAAAAGTTCTCAGTGAAGTAATGAGAAGTTAAGCAATAGAGTGTGCAACGTGAAACATTGATTCAAGATAATTCCCTTTGGATCTCATGGTTTTCATACTATAAATAAAGCTGAAAAATATCGGTAACAACAACCAATTTTACCAAAAAAAAAAAAACCACCTATTTTAACGTGGAAACTCAAAAGCTTCCAACAGCTCAAATAGCCCTACGGCTGCTGAGGAAAAATTCAGGGCCATCAAAATTCATTACACAGTCGGTCCAAGAGGCATGATTGCCCTTAAAATGATTTGAATTCCAATTGTAAAGAACAATTGAAACTGCTTATGATAATATCATAGTACAGCAATCCTAGCATTTATAGATTCAAAAAGAGAAAATGAAAAGAAAAAAAGTTGGGTCGGGGGGTTTAGTCACCAGAGATGGTCGTTTTGGGCTATCCTTTCCTTCATCCGAAGAAAGATGTTGCTCAAGGGTCTTTTCTTTATCTTCGAGTGGAGCTCCAGATAATTTTTCAATATCTTTAAGCACAACCAACCATCTTCTCAGTAACTGAACTCTTTCAGCGCCAGTACAAGAAACTGCTGCTTCTTCCAGTCTTTTAATGGTCTGCTTAACACTTCTGAAATTCCGGGTCCCCTGCATATGCGTGCAACTTAACAAAGTGGGATAGAGTGTATAAACCGTAATAAATGCGTTTGTTTATTGTATGTAGCAAAAAACTGTCACAAGTGGTAGGTCTCGCCAACCACTACGAAAACCACTGTGCGAATTCAATTATGTGCTCTCAAGCGATTATATTCTTCGCTATTTTCGATTAACTTCCTAATACGAGTCGCCTCATGAATTTGGATGGAAACCCAAAACACCCAATAGGTAATCCACTCTTCCAAATACTAAAACCCGATAACTTGAAAATGGCATGTATTTTTTTATAAGTAACATGAAAATAGCACGTATATATGTATTACACCTAAATGGAACAAAAAAATCAATTCGAACCAAACTGGTTTTCCCATATTCCGACTATTATAAACCACAACGAAAAAGAAAAACGCAGGAAAGTCAGAATAGATAGATAATAGGAACAATACTATGCGATCCTGAAGGATTTTGGCGCCTCCAGCTACGGCTTGGCCGGCGTGTTGAACGACGGAATCGGCGTAGTTCTTGACCGCACGAGTAAGGTTGTTCTTGTTGCCGACCTCTACGGCCTTGCTAACCGCAGATCTAAGCCACGACATTTTGACCTGGAATCCCAGAAAATCGCCGAGAGATGGTAAATCTCGAAGAGGAAAGAAGAAGATGACGATGATTATAAAGTGATAGCGAGATCGAGCATGCAAGACGCTTTGGGAAGGTTTAGGACGCTGGACGACGGAGAAATTGTGCAAAAGTCTTCAGTTTTGGACGATTTTTGGACAGTGGGCGAGGCGGTCTGCGAGCGACTCGAAAGGATCATAGGATTAGGCAAGTTCTGTAGCCGAAGCGGCGTCGTTTTATCGCTCTGTGGAAGCCAAGCTATCTTAACTGCACCCTACAGATTCCACTGTCCACGTAATAATAAATGGATCGTATAATTTAAAAAAAAAAAAAAAAAAAAAACTGAGCATTAAACACCGATTTGCGAGTAACATATCTCATCTCATATAATTTTTATAATTTTTTTTAAATTTTTATATAAAATATAATAAATAATTTAATTTTTTTAAATTTTAAATAAAAATTATTTTAATAATATATTTTTTAATTTTCATCTCATTTTATCTATATATCCAAACGGAGAAATTAAAATAAAAAGATATATTTTTTCATCACTTCCATAAATGGATAGTTTAAAGTTTAAACGCTGGATTTTGCTGAGTTTATCTCTTGCAGTGAATGTTGCAAGCAATAAAACCTCCTATGTATATATTTTCGTGTTTTTCACTTAGTAGCAATGTGTAATCTAATGCATTTATCTTTTAAACGGTTTAATGGTTAGAATAATTAATTCTTGAGTATGATTAATTTTGGTAATTCAGTGAATATAAATCCCTTCTCAAATAGTACAGATGGTAATGAGAGTGCATTACTCTTGTTTGAGTTGGACCTCAACTCACCATATTTGTTAGTTTTATGCACGCGTGTTTTGTGATAATTACAATCAAACCAAACGCTCCTATAATATCAATTTTGATAAATACATCTAAATTATTTTATAGTCATCTCAAATGAACAAACTCATGAAAAAAAGAAAAAAATATAGAAATTAAGTTAAAACTGATAAATTAGTAATAAAAAATCAAAATTAACAAATAAAATATTTACCTTCGATATCAATGCATTCTACATTCTCCTCCACCTTCTGAATATTAATTAGTTTACTACCCAACCAATTTTGAGTGCATATTAATACTTGTACAATCTCCGACACTAATAAGCTTTAAAATGAGTCAAATACAAGTCCATTGTGCTGAATGCGAACTTAGATGCAACGGTGGAAGTAGAGATGACAAATACATCACGTGCAATATCCACAAGGATGAGACATCTAAATGAGTTCCTCTTCCACCAAATCAAATATCTCAAATTTGGGTGTTTTTGGTTCAATCACATCTGACAAATACCTATTTACCTCCGATCTAAATATCAAATTGTTTTGCTCCTCAATATATTGCATTAGAGCTGTATCAAAATCTTCACAGCCTGAGTTATCCCCAATAATACTTGAGAAAATTTTATGGGCAACATTTGATTTTTCACTACCTAGCTCATAAACTCGTAGTATTGCTATATCTAACGATTCATAAGCAATCTCACTTTGACTTCAATTCTATCTTCCTATTAATCTTCTTTGCACATTTTCAACCAATATACCAAGGTTATAATCTTATATCGAGAGTCAATGACAAAAACTATATAAACAATCATATTCATTCTATCCGTATTATCTAAATATTTATCAAACTTAAATTTCATATTATACGTCATGCTCATCAACATATCATCCTCACTCAAGAACATTTTGTTCAAAGTATGCTCAATTGTACAAAGTTGCTGAAATAGCATATTTAAGGTCACGTACAGTGAGCCAAGGATTTTCAAGGTAGCATCATAACAAAATTTTAGAAACTTAATAAAAATCCAGACCCTTTGTCAATCCTCATAAGAAGGCACCTAAAACTGTGCATCCCTCATTCTCATTAGTACAAAATCTTTTTCGTGTTTTTTAGTAACACTCGGCATTAAATATGTGGAGTTTCATCTGTTATAAACACCTCAACACACCATTTTCTTATACTCAATGTTTAGCTCGTTTGTACATGTTTTAAACCCATCAAGTATTGCTAGTGAATACCTCACAAATCTTATTACCTTTATAATATTATTTAATGCATCATGTATATTTCTTAAACCATCACATACAATGATGTTTAAAATATTATAATATTGAATGGCAATTCACACTAGATAAAAAAATTGGCAATCATTGCCCTTAATTTTTCAGGATCATATTTTCCTAACATTGAAGACTAGATTCTTTACCATCCATCCTAACTTCAGACTGTGATGTTGATTTATCCTTTTCAATATTTTTTTTCTCTCTAATGAACGAGTCTTGACAAGCAAATATTAGGTGGTGTGACATTGATGAAGTGCCATTTTTATAATGACATCAATAAAGTTTCAAGCAATAATTGTAATGGGCTTTTAGGTTCAATGAGATCAACAGGCTCAATCCTCATAAAATGATCACATACAATAGATTTATTGATAGCCTTCTTGACTCTTTTTGTCTCTAGAGGGAGGGATGGTGCGAGGTTTGCGGTATTCATGGAGGAAGATACTAAATGACTAGTATTTTTCTCAGTGTCCAATGAAATATGAGCTGAAACACCAACACTGCCACTAAAACTACATTAGATATGTTTTAAATATATATAAAAAAAAAGAAATATAATAAAAATTAAATCAACAGCAAAACAAATATATATATATATATCCAACCAAACACACAAAAACTGTCCTTCACGAGAGCCAAGATTTTAAGAAATTAGAGCATTTTGCTCTATTATCAATGGTCCATTATGCAAAACAATTGCAAAGTTTGTACATCAGATCCATCATACAAGTTCTATAATCTGTTATTTAAAAAGAGCAGTACTAGATGAAATCAAAATGTAAACATTTTCAAAAAAATAAAACAATTATTTTGGTCGCCCAGCAATTGTTGCATGGGAGATCAAGTGAAAGAAACAAAGAAAGAAAAAATAATGAAGAAGAAAGCAGTTTCATTCATGTTATCTGACATATCAAAGAAAAATACTTGTCAGTTCTAGATATTTGAGCATAACAACAAATCTTATCTCAAAGCAGACTTCCTACAACTCAAGCATCAGGCCTTTGGAAATAATTATGGGTCCGCGAAGAATGATCAATTTTGCACAAAGAATACTCTTCTCTGCATTTGGTATTCTAAACTATCGGTCGAGTATCGGTATAAACAATCGGGCTCCGTGGCATTACCTACCCATGGGGGAGAAAAAGAGACTGGTACGCTCGGTTCAGTAAAAGCAAACCGCGAAGAAACCTCCATATAAATTCTGAGCCGCTATCTCTTCGCACATAATAGATCCATAACAGTTCTTTCCCATCAATCAAGTGGAGAGAGAGAGACACAGGGGAGAGAGGGAGAAGGATCTGCAAAACCAAAGCCTACCAAGCATGGAGTGCCTCTCGGAGAGAGAGAGAGACCAAGCAAGCGTACAAGAGAGGATCGGGACCATCGCGATCGGGAACACGAGCACCGATCCTCTAGGGATGAGAAGCGCCGCGAGTCTGATCACCACCACCGTCACCGATCTCGGCGTGACCATTCTCACAACGAGCGCAAAGGTAGCAGAGACCGGGATTCGAAGCTCGAGCGTTCTGACGACGATGAGAGGGAAAGGGAAGGGAGCAGAGAGAGAGACCGTCCTAAGCATCGCATAGTGAAACGCGGGCCGTTGGATGCCGATGACGAGGATCGTCGTGAGGGATCTCACGAGAGGGAGGGTTCGTTGGAGAGGCGCCACTCGCATTTGCACAAGCGGAAGGAGAGAGGAGTAAGCGTGGAGAGGAGTGATGGTGGCGAGAAGAAGGCTAAGGTTTCAGGGAGAAGGCGGTTTGAGGATAGGGAGGAATTAGATGGAGAAGAGAGGAAGGAAATGAGTGATAGGAGGCTTGAGGATAGAGTGAAAAAAGAAGAGGGGGAAGAAAATGATAGCTCTTTTGAATACGGGAAGCATGTGGATGGCAGTGAATTGAAGGCTCAGGTGAAGGAAGAGGTGAGTGATGAAGAGCATCTCTGTAAGCCCGGAGCGCCAACACCTCGAATGCTAATGGTTTATCGGGAAATGTAAGTTTTTCACAAACCTTCTTTTCTTTGAATAATGTTTGGTCGTGGTATTCCAGTTGAATTTATCTACGTTTTGAGCCATTTTTAGGCATGAAAAAGAATCATAGATTATAGAAAGCACATGTTATGTGTGAATTGAATGCCCAAAGAAGTTTTGAACACTAGCAGACTCAGCGTGTTATGCTAATAAACACGTGGCGGATACGCTAGCTTCTCGTGGTTTGGCTGTTAGTGAAATTATTGCAAGGATATGTTTATGATTGTGGTATAATGATGAGTTTCATTTCGTAGCTCCTGTTTAAACAATACCTCTACCAACTATTGAAATAGACTGGCCAAATGTTGCTTGTGAAGTATCAGTTGATCTTACATTATTTTTATGCATATAATTTCGTTAATTTAATCGAGTTTTGTACTTGCAGGATTTGCTCTTTAGAAATAAGGTTTAGTATGATTAGAATCAGTATTTTCGTTCTTGATTAATCCGATTTCTTAAGTTTAACCATATCTGTAAAAGAAAAGGTCTCTTAAGTTTAACCAGTGAACAAGCTTTGAGGAAGTATTTGAGAGAGCCAAATTTGTGGATGAAAGTTAAATTGTTACTTGCCTGTGGTGTGCTGAGACATTTGGTTTATCTCCATGCATTAGGGGCTGCTAATTTTTGGATCGATTGTTAATAGGGTACGATCCAGCTCCGATATTGTCCAGGTTAAGCCAGTATTGATTGTCAATCTATCGAGTTGAACTTGAGTTGAGTACCTAATCCTTTATGATATTGTTGAACAGTTGTATTGGTGGATCAGGCTGATTTTGTATGATTATGTTTCCCTAGGATATTAGCGTTTGTCGTATTTTAGTGCACAAGGTTCAGTCTGATAATGCACTTGACTTACATACGTAGCTTACGATAAAACAATCCTCAAACTTAACTTGCTTCCCTCATCTGATAGGATATTTGTGTTTGTCATATTTAAGTGCACAAGGTGTGGTCTGATTGCACTCGACTTACATATGTAGCTTAAGATGAAACAATCCTCAAACTCAATTTTCTTACCTCATCTGATATGTGAAATGATTATGAGTTAAGTACTTGTGTTTGATGGGCCATATCTGTGAATGACTCTTTTTTGAGGTAAAAGTTCACACCATTGTCTAATTTTCCCATTCTGTTAAGAATGTTCATACGGTGACAGGCTAAATTTGTAATGCTTGTTACAAAATGCTTATAGTGTTGAGGTAGCATGTAACCATCCATTTAAAGTTGTTCAATGATAGTCAGTACGTGGCAAGTGTCATCTTTGTAAATGATTACTTTTCACTGTTGGTTTTCTGCTCTAAATCCCACGTTTTTGTCAACTTGTACCACTCTTCTCAAGGTGTTTATATGGTGGACATAAAGTTGTAATATTTATTATGAAATACTAGGATTTCCAACTAGTGTTTTGGCCGAATGTGACTATCTTCCCAAATTGGAAAGAAACATCTAGACACATACACCTTGACTGAAATTCACTTTAGATTGATTAGTCTATGTCAAGAAAATAGAAGCTATATTGTGACATATCAGATCTATCAAGCGCAAGTTCTATTTCAATTGCTGGATGAGCATTGTTACCGAATAAATTAAATTTCAGGATGCAATTGTTTAAAATTCTGTATAATGGTAACTTATATGTAAGTGGAAGTTAGGGATTAATCTGGATGAGAATTGTTACATATTTTTTAAGGATACAATTGTTTAAAGTTTTGTAAATGATAAATTATACATAAATGGAAGTTATGGATTAAAAATAATTATCTTTTTTATATAAGTGAGAAATATATATAGAGACCTTTTATGATGAAGCATTTTTTGATTTTTTGATTAAGCATTATTATTTTATGTTTTTGCTTAAATTTATAGCATATGTTAGAGCTGCCTTAATGACAACTTTATTTTCCTTTATAAGCTCATAAAACATTAGCATTCTTGACATTTACTGTGGACATT
The DNA here is from genome assembly GCF_001411555.2 of Juglans regia. Classification (NCBI taxonomy): domain Eukaryota; kingdom Viridiplantae; phylum Streptophyta; class Magnoliopsida; order Fagales; family Juglandaceae; genus Juglans; species Juglans regia. The sequence goes on along the minus strand of NC_049912.1, from coordinate 29,709,290 downwards.
TCAGCGCATTCCCTTTATGCCCTTTTGAATTTATTTACCTATTTTCATTTTTGTTTCCACCCAATTCTATAGCTCCTATGGCCTGGTGTATAAACTTAATTATTTATTTTTTCACACAGGGTGCTGCTCTGGAATCACTTACCATGGAGTCCAGGAGTGTGCCTGAGTCCTATTTCCCCCATTGTCATCCCATTCCTACAAAGGTATCTTCAATTTCTACCACAAATGAAAATAAGGGAGTTAGTATTACCAGATCTCATGAGGTTCCTGGAAAATCTAGTACAGATGGGACATCTTCACCTGCTGGAAAAAGTGGAAGTCTATCTCTTGATGCTTTAGCTAAAGCTAAGAAAGCTTTACAAATGCAAAAAGATTTGTCAGAGAAGCTGAAGAAGATTCCCTTTGTAAGTTGTTAATCCCAGAATACTTTCATTTATCTCATTTATACCTTTTTATAGTTAAGCTTTTCTTCAACTAATCTCTCTCTCTCTCTCTCTCTCTCTCTCTCTCACTCACGTTTAAAGTTGTACACATTTAACTATTATATTGATCATGTAGTTGAACAAGGAGGGACTGAAAGCACCATTTATCATTAGTGGAATAGGGCAAGGGACAATTATTTCGACTGCCCCTACCAATGTTTCAGAGGGGATGACATCTACTTCATTGACCTTACCTTCTGCATCTGCTGCAGCTTTTGTGAACCCACCAGTCACTGGTCCTAGTGCTTCTGTAGGCCTCACAACTCTACCCAATATTGAGGCAGTAAAATGTGCACAGGAACTTGCTGCTAGGATGGGGTTTCGTCAGGACCCGGAGTTTGCTCCTCTTATAAACCTGTTTCCAGGTCAGACAGTGGCAACAGAGTTCATCGTTCCGCAGAAGCCAACCAAGGCCCCTGTTCTTTGTCTTGATGCACTTGGTAGAGAGATAGATGAACATGGAAATGTGGTGAATGCGGCAAAACCAAGCAACCTCAGCACTTTAAAGGTTTGCTGGTTTGTTGATATTTTGATCCATTCAGCCAAGTATTGATTGACAATAATTTTTGTAGGTGCTCTAATCTTATCTTGTTAACTTTCCAGGTCAACATTAACAAACAGAAAAAGGAAGCATTTCAGATTCTTAGACCTGAGTTGGATGTTGATCTAAAGACAAATCCTCATTTTGATGAAAGGATGGGTATTGACAAAACTAAACTTTTAAGGCCTAAGAGGATGACTTTCCAGTTTGTTGAAGAAGGCAAGTGGTCAAAAGAGGCCGAGCATATTAAATTAAAGGTATTAATTGTTGCCTTTATTTCCTCTTGCTCATTTTTACTAGTTCAACACCTGTTTGAATGGTTTTCATTTTGCCGTTACAGAGTAAATTTGGAGAAGCACAGGCAAAAGAGCAGAAAGCAAAACATACATAGTTGGCTAAGGCAAATGCAGCACCTAATATTAATCCAAATCTGATAGAGGTAGTAGAGAGAGTTATCATCAAAGAAAAACCTAAGGACACGATTCTTGAAATTGAGTGGTGGTAAGTGGGTTTCATCTGTTCATCTGGTATGCCCATGGGAAAATTGTATGGTACAATAGAAGTGCTGGGTCTACAAACAGAATTACAAATAACTACCTGACAAACTGGTGTGACTTAATATAGCACATCATATCTACTTTACAATTCAAATAGTTTTACAATCTCACTTATAAAAAATAAATAGTTTTACAATCTAACTTGCCATGTCAAGCCATGCCAATTTGTAAGGTAACTTTGTGGATCAAGCATTCCATAATATAAAGGTTATGCTAGAAATGCCAAATCTAGTCAGTTAGCATGGGTCAGGATCCCTGCTAGATATGTAATTTAATTGCAGAGAAAGCTGTAAGCTGATATTCACACTGGATTCTTTGCTTCTCTGTAAATATCCAGAAAGCTTCGAGTAGCCTATGTTTTGATTGTTCTGTTTCCCAAGTTCATGAAACACTGAGAGTTGGATTGTGACTATCATTACTGAAGTTGAAGTAAGGGCTTAAGGCCTCCGTTGGGGCCAAAGTTCTCTCCACCTCACTTGTCTAAACTGTTTAAAAGAGTACATTGATCGTTTTAGAAACCACAGGGTTTTCTCTACTGATGAAAAGCAGAAGGGGCCAATTTATTTCCTTCTGTTTGCATTTTGTATCTTACAGATAGTTAAGAACTGCATCTTAGCAACTTTTTCCCCTTATGTTTTATTCTATTAGTTAAACTTGCTGGAATTATCAGGGATGCGACTCTTTTGCAAGCTGGTGCTTATGGTGACATAACTGATGGAACCATGGTAGAAGATAAACTGAAGAAGGAGAAGATCACTATCTATGTAGAACACCCACGTCCGATTGAGCCCCCGGCTGAGCCAGCTCCTCCACCACCTCAACCCTTGAAGTTAACCAAGAAGGAGCAGAAGAAACTTCATACTCAGCGACGGCTGGCTAGGGAGAAAGATAAGCAAGAGATGATTAGGCAAGGCCTGATTGAGCCTCCAAAGCCAAAAGTTAAAATGAGCAATTTGATGAAAGTTCTTGGCTCTGAAGCCACCCAAGATCCAACTAGGCTTGAAAAGGAAATCAGGAGTGCAGTTGCTGAACGGGAGCAAGCTCACATTGACAGGAATATTGCTCGCAAACTCACTCCTGCTGAGCGCCGTGAAAAGAAAGAGCGGAAGCTTTTTGATGAGCCAAATACAGTGGAGACCAATGTATCAGTTTACCGGATCAATGACCTGTCACACTTATAGACCCGCTTCAAAATCGATGTTAATGCCCAAGAGAACCGCCTGACTGGATGTGTTGTGATCTCTGATGGTATTACTGTTGTGGTTGTTGAAGGTGGAAACAAGTCCATAAAAAGGTATGGAAAACTCATGCTTAGGCGCATAAACTGGGCTACTGCTGTAAAAGAGGAGGATGAAGATGGTGATGAAAGTGATGATAAACCTGCTAATAGGTGTGTCTTAGTCTGGCAAGGAAGTGTTGCCAAATCGAGTTTCAATAGATTTACTGTTCACGAGTGTCTAACTGAAGTTGCTGCACGGAAGATCTTTGCCGATGCTGGTGTTGCTCATTACTGGGAGCTAGCCATTAACTTTTCAGACGATCAAACATAATTGGAGAAAAGCTGCATTGATGGGGAGTATTTTCAACTCACATTGGATTTGTCTTTTCAGCTTGAGCTGCTTTGTCATTTCAACATGTTGGTAAGTAACGAGTTTGTTAAAAGTTGATGCATGTTTCCAACTGTCGGCTGCCACAGTTGAACTGGCATGCCCATTTATGTAGACCTTTTTAGTTTGGTGTAGTACGAAATTGCATAAGATGGATGAACTTTATTTGCAAGTCGCCGTCGTGGTACTGAGTGGCACGTCTTCTATTGGCATATATACTGCCTCACACACGTCTGTCTTGGCCAGACCGGGACCAAGAAGAAGGAGAAGAAAGCCGAAAAAGCCTGCAAATCCAAAAATGCTTGGCCTTGTCATCCAGGTGGGGAATGCACCTGTTGTGCACATGATCATCATCCAAAAAGGTTATCGACTTATCGGTTGATGGCTATAGTTCGGATGATCAAGATATATTTTGTGACGGCGGTTGGGCTTTTATAAGTAAAACATGAGAGGGCAAGCAATAATTAGGCCCCAATCTGGATCCTCCAACTAATGAAATTCAATTTTTATAGACTACCAATAAAAACCAGTATCTTAATGGCTTTGCACAAAATTATTCAAATAATAATAGCTAAGAAAATAAAACAATGGCTTAGTTTTACATGAAAACTCTACTAATAATTTGGAGCTCCTAAGAAGTGATTTATCACGAGTACAAGAAAAATAATTTCCTTTCATTTCCTCCTCAAATATGATACATTTACTTTGTTCCATCCTCACCACATAACTGACTTTTTAACACCAAAAATTGAAATCTACTCGGCCGCTACACTGCCCGGCACCATTTTGTGATTTCGAATCTTCTTTGGAGGAATAATTAGGATTTTTTCATTACGTTTCAATTACCATATTGGATCGGATCATCTACCACTCTCCTTCATGATACGACAGATTGTTGAGGGCGGCAGGATTTTCCCCCACTTCTTTTTCACTAATGAACAAATACAATTGGGTACAATCAACTTGACTATAAGGATGTTCGTGTCAGAAAATCATTGACAGCAAGACTAGCATCTCCATGGGCCACAGCATCTTCCGGCTCTGGCATGTAAAGACTCGAACAGGATGCCTGTAGTACATCAAAACACATCACATACAGTCAAAATATTTTTTTTTTATAAGTAATCAAAGATATTGTATTCATAGAACTAGGTAAGGCCCAGGTACACAGGAAATATATATGAAAAAGTGCCTAGCTAGAGGTTACAATAGAAATGAGAAGATCATGGACACTAGATCCGTTACAAACTATAGCCCCCACCCATAGGAACAATGACTTAAAAAAGAAAGCTTTAAGCCAAAGTTCTCTCACAATCATCAAAACATCTAGCATTTCTCTCACTCCAAATACACCAACACATGCATATTGGACATACAGTAAAAATATAGCAACTACTAAACTATACATGAGCTTGTAGACGCCCCCATCTCAACCCCACATCCAGCTGTGACTGATCAAATGATACTTCGGTGACCACCCCCCCCCCCCCCCCCAAAAAAAAAAAAAAAAAAAAAAAACCCATACAAACACACCAGGAAAAAAAAAAACACTCAGATGGGACATTGACTTCAGGGATATTGTCTCTAAGCAAATTAAGTTCTGGACTGGTCCCCCTAAGAAATAATAGCACAAAATAGATACTATATAGAAATGTAAATAAAGGTGACATACTTTTGTGTCCAATAGCATCTCTCCACTGTTATCCGGAATAAGACATGCACCATGTGCCTTCAACCAAGCCACGCACTCCCCTAATCCATAAGAGTCCTCGTCACATTCTTCATTCTTTGGTGTGGTGAAGCCCAGTACCTGAGTAATGTATGAAACAGGAATTGTTGGGCGATAAGAACGAGACATGCAACTCACAGCTTTATACCGCATCTTTTCAACATAGAGATCTGCAAATTCATTGAAAACTTTTGTTAACTCATGTATATTGATGATGAAGACTTATTCTAAAATGATTCCATAACGATATACCCACCCATAAGGCATGTATTCAAGTTAGGAGCCGTCTTGTACAGTCTAAAAAACAAAACATAATTTCCTGAAGTGACAGCCGCACGAACTGCAAGGGCATGTTTTACAGCTTCATCCTCTTTTGCTTCAACTGACAATCTGAAAACCCATGAAGACGACGTTTAAAATTCAAACGGTTAATGATATAAAGGGAACAGATGACATTTACAATAAACTCAAGACTCATTACGTGAACATCATATCATACATGCATCCAAGAAAATGTATAAGCCGACACTATGTTACAACTTCACTATTAAACACAAATCAATTAAAATTGAAAGGAATTCACACAAGTTGATAAACATACTTGCTCAATGAAAGCCATGTCATCTATCTACTGATTAACTAACCTCGACATCGATGATAAGAGATCTCTGTAGTTATTAGAGTGCAAAATGACACCGAGTAAGTTGTAAGCAGAAAACTCCATATGACATCCCTCGATACCTTCAGCATAAAGGGTTTTTAATTGGGATTGGCACTGAAACAACATAGAAGAAAGTCAATCACTAACTCCAATTTACAATCGCATTACAACATCTAAGGAATTACAGTAACATATATATAGTAAAGAGAAACTCATAATCATATTTGAAAGCTCTTGTTTTCAAAGATTAAACTCTATCTCTATCTCTATCTTTGTCCATCTGTCAAAATATATACATAAATACATATATATATTTCTACTGGCATGAAAATTCATACTACTTTTAAACAAAAGCAAGAAACTCCTACCATGTCACATTGCATTGGCACCAAAAGGTTGTACATAACTTTTGGTGCCAACTCACTCAACCAGATTCACTGAAAGGAAATAATAAATCCCCCAACTCAGAATCTTGACTAAAAATACAAGATAAACTCGTAACAGTTCAAACCGAAGTGGATCCAAAAGCTCAATTCATAACAACTAGACAAAGTAAAATTGAGTTAGGAACTCCATATTAAACAAGAAAAAGCTCATCAATTTAGACCGAGATTAACAAGATTGAACGCAACCCAGCAACTAAAAGCATATAACTCATGGCTCTTCACATTCTCCTAGACATATAATTATCTCCATGAAAATTTGTTGGACCCAACCAGTTTAATGATAAACAAGATATTAATTGAGTTTTTCCCCCCGTGTAACAGGGGAGTATCTGTAATTTCTTAACTAGAATCTTCGAGTGACAAAAAAATAAGTAAATATCTTGTATATGATTAGTTCACTAAGACATCACAGTATTTTTCAACATAATTCATTTTTTTTACAAGTAAATTTTTCAAAATAATTCATGAACATGAAAAGGCAATGATGGCGCATCTATACACATCACCCCAAATATTCTCCAAAAAGAAATGGATAAAAGCATTAAAGTAAAAGCTACTGATATTGGAACTTGTGACTATGATGTGTATACACAATTCTTTTTGGTACCAGTGTAACGCCCCAATGGAAGGCCCAAACCACATGGCCTATGCTCCAAAAAGACTAGTCAATGATACAATTAGAGCTTCATTGGAACCTTATAAAGAGCAAGAATTTCTCATTCCCAAGCAATGTGAGATCCCATACACCACCTACCCTTATCCATATCATATGGGGTATCACAATCTACCCCCCTTAAATTCCCGACATCCTCGTCGGGCCTGTCCATTGTAGGTAGCACGGCTCAAGTCCCACATTTCTGGTTGGGATAGGCTCTGATACCATTTGTAACGCCCTAATGGAAGGCCCAAACCACATGGCCTATACTCCAAAATGACTAGTTAATGATACAATTAGAGCTCCATTGGAACCTTATAAAGAGCAAGAACTTCTCATTCCCAAGCAATGTGGGATCCCATACACCACCTACCATTATCCATATCATATGGGGTATCACAACCAGTCATGCTTCAGAGTCTGGCAATGTAACAACACAAAAATGGTAATCTTAACATAAAGATGGTTTTTAAATGAGAAAATGAATCATAGCCTATATGCATGAAGAAAACTTAACAAATTCAACAGAAGTAGGGAAATGAGCCATGCGAAATGGAAATATAATAGATCAAATAAAATGGTATTCAAGGAAAGTGAATATCTCCAACCTGATTATACTCAGGCAGGTCCCCAACCTCTAACGCTAATCGGGCATGAGTTTCATACACCTGAAACATGAGTATGAAGAATGAACAGCATAAGCAATCTCTAAAGACACACAAAACATATGTATAAAGTTGAAGTTACACTTGGATCAATATTTACTTTCCTTCAGAAACTCAGATATTTAATAGTTTTTTAACACATTAAATCATAAATATGTTTAAATGAGATTATTCTTAACCTCCAATCATCTTGATATCTGGTGATAATGGATATTTGACGAAAATCGTAGGTAGTTGGTCATTTAATCAAATTGTGGGTTCAATAAAATATTGATCCACTGAAAAGTTATTGAGAGGTGTAACAGAGTCAAAAAGTTGAAACCGCCCATATGAAGTTGTGTGTGTGTGTCATATAGAATGCATTCAAAGCAATGAGAACAAAATTGAACATTCAAGATGAGCTGGGGAGCAGAAAAATGTAATGCCACAATGTGAGAATTCACCGAGATTAAAAAGAAAAGGAAAAAAAAAATGAAAAAGATGAAGAAAGGGATCCACAGGCCATCCAAAAAATGTACATGAGAGATCACAAGTCTGCTGAGAGGGGGGGCAGGGGGAAGCAAGCACCATAATGCATCATATATACCTTAACTGTTAGCTGATTGCGAATATGTTGTACAGTTAGATCTTGGCGAATAGACTTCAGCTGATCACATTTATATAGGTAATTCTTTTCAGATTTCTGAACCATATCAAGAGCTTTTTCTAAAACTTCTTCTGGTCTTACCTGTGAAGTTGAAAATGAAAATGAATTATTTTGCTCCTAAAATATCATCAGTTTCTTATTCAGATTGTATTTGAATAATGGATGCCTTAAAAGCCAATGATAGAAAGTATTTACACTAGTGGGATCAGGTGCAGAAGTAAGACGCAAATAACGTTTCTCAATCTCCTGGCAGGTCCCCTTGACAGTAAGGGAATCCCAGTCAATGTCCTCAACGGCTCTGGTGCCACCATCTTCAAAGCTCTTGCTAAGCACCAAGGCACTAGCCCTTCTACCGTATAGGTTTCCACCCCCAGCATTTTTGGGTTTAAAGTGCCTGCTTTCTGCTTGTCCTTGCCGTTTTTCAAAACGCTTAGAGCGATTTTCACGTCTCTTTCTTTCCTCCGGTGTATTCGCAAGTACTATTGCACTAGAGTAATATGCCGTTAAGCTCTGTTCCTTATCACTATCACTAGATGCATCATCATTATCAGCAGCCTTGAAACCATCAGCTAAACGCTGCTTCTTAACCAGCCTCTGCATGTTCTTACTTGCATTTTTCTGGTCCAGTGGAGAGTATCTAGTAGCACTCAAATTATTCTCCTTGCTCACATTATTCCCCACAAAACGCTGCAAACAATTTTTTAGCAATGAAACAAATTACTAAGAATCTAAACCAAATATGTTTCTCAGAACCAAACTTGTATAAAGATATATACTCATAGTAAAATGTGCAATCCATTGCATATAGAGAAACTAACAAAACAAACAAGAAAACGTGATTCAAACACCCCCCCCCCCAAAAAAAAAAAAAAAAAAAAATTGAGCAAGGAAAGAAAGCAAATAATAAGGATTCAACTGCTGTTGTACAATACAAGAAAGAGAAAAGGGGGTCTTTCCTTTTTTTTCTTTTTTGTTGGGGGGAGGGGGGAAGAACTGTCACAAGAATACCTTTCTGTCCCTCTCGTTGGCATTCATCCAGCCACCATATTTCACAGTATCAGTCACCATAGATGCTGATTTATCAAGTAATTTCTCCTCTGGTAAAGGCTCCCACCTACTTTTAGGTCGTCTACTTGGACTTCTTTTGTGCTTTGGCAATGCGGCACCCGGAGTTGAAAACTGAAAACTGCTACAGAACAGAACACACTCAAGGATAAATGATAATGCCATGGGATACTACCTAAATAAATATGTCTATCCAAAGATCAATATAATTTATGCGTTAAATTTATATGTACATAATACAAGCTCAACGAAGAATCAAAGAAGATGAAGAGGAAAAAGAAGAAAAAAAATTTGAACCAAAATCTTTTTTTATTGGTAAACAAAATTTTATTGATCATAAAAATAGACAGGACCAAGTATACGGAACATATACAAGAGCATCACCTATGCATGCTAGTTTAGTGATACTGGAACCCAAAATAAAAGGTCCAATAATTTTTTTCATAGTTATCAATCCAAGAAAATTAAGACCAAGGCAAAGCCAAATGTTCTTTTAAGTCAAGGAAAAGCCAAACATATACAAAATGAGATGCAGAATATGATACTAAATTTAGAGAGAGAAAGAAAGTACTCTTTGTCAGCTGCATCCGCATTTGGTAGTGGGAAAAGAGGTTCAATATCCCAATCTCGAGTGTAAAGTGTACCATCAGCAGTTGCCTTTGTGATCATCTGAAAATAGAAACAAGAATGTACAATATTTTTCATCAGAAAAGTACTAAATAAATGCAAGTACAAATAGCTAAATTTCAATGGTATTGCTCGGGGAAAAAAATTATATGGAATTGAAAAATTAAATGGATATAACACACATTTAAGAGTTCAATTATATACATGTATTTATGACTGGAAGCATGTATGTCAGGAGAGCAGAATCTTACATGTAAAAAGTTGTGTTAATGAAGCTCAACAAAAAATAAAAAAGGTAAACAGTTTTAACCGTTACCACAGAGAAATGTATGTTACTAATATGGAGAGCTTGGCCTCCACCATGGGATGTAAGATCTCTCATTTGCAAATGAAATATCTTGGCCTACCCTTGGGTGCACCATTCAAATCAAAATCAATTTGGAATGATGTATTAGAGAAAATGGAGCGGAAACTGGCTAATTGGAAGAGGAGGTACCTATCCAAAGGTGGTAGTTACTTTAATTAAAAGTACTCTATCGAACTTGCCGACTTATTTCTTATCATTATTCTCACTTCCTACCAAGGTGGCCCAACGCACTGAGAAACTTCAGCGAGTTTTCTTATGGGGGGATGAATGATGAGTTTAAGTATCACTTGGTAAAATGGGCCACAATATGATGCTCCCCCATATTAGAAGGAGGTCTAGGTATAAGGAATTTACAGGTTTTTAATAAGGCTTTATTGAGCAAATGGTTGTGGAAATACCACCAACAATGGGGAACCTTGTGGAGAAATATCATAGACTCGAAGCACAGTGAAGTGTGGGGAGGTTGGTGCTCAAATGAGGTAAGTGGGCATATGGGGTGGGGCTTTGGAAGCACATAAGAAGAGGATGGGATGCCTACTTTAGAAATACCCGGTTCGAGGTGGGTGATGGACTCAAAATCAAATTTTAGCATGACATATGTGTAACGATAGGCCACTCAAGTAAGCTTATCCAGAAGTTTGTGGCATAGCAAGAATGAAAGAAGCCTTGATTTCGGACCTGTTGGTACATCAAATGGTGCTCCTCAATGGAATGTCACTTTTTTCATAAATGCACATGATTGGGAAATCGCCACAATATCGGAGTTTTATGATCTCATATATTCCACTCACATGAGGGAAGTTTATGCCAAGATTTTCTAGCGTCACTCCAAAATAGGGAAGTTCATTGTCCGCTCTCTCTCTCTCTTTTTTTTTAAATCGGTAATAAGATTTTATTGATCGTAGGAATAAACAAAAGCTCAAGTACACAAGTCACACTATTCGCTCTTTCTATCAAGCCATGCACACACACAACCAACCCATTTCCATTTGGAAGACAAGGGCACCTTTAAAGAAACTCTTCTTTGTATGGACAGCTTGGAAGACACTTTTTTTTTTATTGGCACCAGATGTTCGGAATCAGCATCCCGACTAATCCTGGGGGTGCACAGGTCCTTGGCAAGGAGTTTCCAACAAGTGCACCTCGGGTAATTTAAGGGAAAAATCCTTCAGTCAGATGGCCTTTAAATATTTTTTGCACTCATGGGGATTTTGAACCTTAGACCTGGGGGGAGCATACCCCCAATCCCAAGGCCTTTACCACTTGAGCCAACCCCTAAGGGAAGATACTCACACTCGACAATTTAAGGAAACGTCGATTCATTGTCATGGAGTGGTGTTGTACGTACAAAAAGAGTGGGGAGTCAGTTGATCACTTATTACTTCATTGTGAGATTGTCATGACATTATGGAACGACTTATTCACTCAGGTGGGATTAGCTTGGGTGATGCTGCGAAGGGTGATCGTTGGATCAATTTCTTAGCTTCTTGGAGAGGCCTTCATGGTAACTCTCATATTGCATCAATATGAAAGATGGTCTCAATATGCTTATGGTGGTGCATTTGAAGGGAAATGAATGACATAAGCTTCGAAGATCAAGAGTGATCAATGGAAGATCTTAGGAAATTGTTTTTCAATACTTTACTTCATTGGTCAATCGTAATTGATTTCAATGGAATGAGTTTCCACGAATTTCTCTAAACTAGTACGCTAAGGCAACACTCTTGTATATGTCTCGTGTACCTAGGCTTTTGCCTATTCTTATGATAATTAAAATTTTGTTTACCGATATTAAAAAACAAAAACCGTTACCACAGACAAATCAATCTCAATACACTCAAAGCCAAATTCTTCCTCGTATCTTAGAATTGACAACATGACTCTTCTGAACTTTGTCAAATAGGTCAAATGAATCAATGACGAAGTAATCATTACACTACCAATTGGAAGAGATGCTCACCTTTTACCTTTTTAAAGTATGCTGCTCAAATTTCATTGGCACTTTACTTCATAGAGAAATCTAATGTAGCAATGAGGGAAACAGGTGGCTGCATGAACCAAGCTTTCAGATTTTATCTGACGGTACTTAATGCTTACCGCATTCAAATTAAGGTCGATACTATCCATACCCTCAAAAATTTTCACAAAGACATTAGTTGGTACTTTTCTACTTCAAAATAAATAAAGATAATCCGAAATCCATATATCCTTGAATTAAGAAGGGTACTCATCATGATCCTAAAGGGGGAAAATATATTCTTTTTACACTATCCATTGTTCAAAACTCCTTCTAGATAGGTGCTTTTCTTGTATACTTCTAGTATCCTTGAATTGTGCCTTTTAATAAAGTTTTACTACATATAAAAAAAAAAAATTATCCTTTGTTCAATTAAATCATGCCAAGGTAGAGAGTAGAAGAGAGAATAAAAGGGGGGATAGAGAGAGAGAACATATAGAACACAATTGGATGCATGTAACTAGCAACCAGAATGACTAGCCACATGGCTCACCTCCTTCATGACAGCCTGACAGGCTGCCATTTGTGTATCGTCTTTACAGCGAGCCAAAGCCCTTTCAACATAACCACGTAGCGACTTGGGGAACATACCTGTCTGCACACAACAAAAGATTCATTGACAATAGCATCAAACATTATTCATGCATCAAACAATTCTAGTGTCAACTTATAGAGCCATCAAATTCCAAACTTGCAAAATTAACCAAGTGTACTTAAGGCAGCATGACATGTAAAGCCACGTAATACAATTAAACTTTCCCAAGCATTGTATTGCAAGAATTTTATGTCAAAAGGAACATGAACGAGTTTCCAGCATTACAAAAAGAGGATGGTCATGCTAGTTCAGTGTCTTATAACTTATTTTAGAAATATTAAAAGAGTTTCCAGTTTCCATAACACGCCATCAGTACTTGTACCTCAATGCAAAATAAATGACCTCTCAGCATTTGAAAGAAAAACAATTATGTTCTTGCAATGCATTATTTTAGTAAGTATATCTTGCTGCATCTGCCAAAACATACGTTCCTTATTATTAGAAGATAAGCAATTAAGAAAGTCAGTTTGATGAATGGAAACAGTCCATCTTACAATAACTTCTACGGAAGGTATAATTTGAAAAGACGACCAAATGAGCAAAGCAGGAGTCTCACCTTAAGTATTGAATCTGCAGCATCATTACACATTACTTTCTGATTTGTTGTTGGGAGTGAAACACTGACATAAGCAGGTTTTGCTGATGCACTGGGGGTAAAGCTATCCTTGTCGGTTTTTGGCAAACTGAAGGTCAAATTTGAAGCAATTCTAGGGTTTGTTGGGATCTGGAGTTTGCTTACTCTTCGTGTATCCAAAGGTGGAACAGTTTGTATGGGTAGTTGATAACTCTGAGGCACCTGCTGTGTAGCATGATAATGTACATTAGGTCCCTGAGAATACACAGCTTTCTGTTGATTCTGAAAGCTATCATAAGTTCTTGAATCCAAAGGCTTTTGAGATTGGGTTTGCATGGGACTAGTATGGTGAACTTGAGAGCTTGGAGCTCCATGCTGCCAGTAAACATCATTGGCACCACTAATTCCTGCATTGGGCTGAGACAGATAAACAATTTAACTACCAAGTATCAGTGCAAAATAATTAATTAACCAAGGAAAAGACTCTGTTCGATCTCTCATGAAAAAAATACGGCATAAATATCTGATGAAATGCAATCGCAAGTCTAGCAGGTTTGGGAGGTGAGATGAGAATTTTGTGTTTTGTTTGAACGTTTAAAATATTATGTTTTAATATTATTATTGTTTTGGGATTTGAAAAAGTTGAATTGTTTATTATATTTTGTATGGGATTTGAAAAATGTGTAATGATGAGATGAGAATTTTGTGTCTCATCCCACCCCCCAAACCTGCCTCTTAGTTTATTGAAATACTCAACGGAAAATTCTTGTGTGAGAGAGAGAGTGCTTGCATCATAACATCAAACACAAATAGGAAAAGGGCAAAATCAAGACCTCTAAACCCTGTAGAGAATTTTAAAAAAAATGACAAGTCTGTGTAGAAGGAAATTAAAACCTGCACTGAAGGAAAGGCAGATGAACCAGAATCTGGCCTCCAAGATGGGGTGTAAGAAGGTGGTGTTTGGCTATTTGAAGTTTGATATCCACCACTAACACCAGGAATTGGACAGGCAACATGAGACTTATTAGTGCTAGAGATATTCTCCGTGCCAGGTGCACAGCTGACTTCTGTTTGACTGTAATAATCTGCCCATTGCTTGTACTGCTGTTGATAATGTAAGGAGGGTTCAGGTGCAGTACTTGAGCTATAAGCACCAGCAGATTCTGGAGTGTAGTTTGTATATTGATGGGTAGTATAATTTGTATAATTTCCATCACTCCACGAGGTAGTCTGATTACTGTAACTGCCACTCGGGTAACCTCCAGCTGTCTGATAATCACCAGGATTGTAGTAAGTGCTTGAATAACTTGCAGGCCCAGCATGAGACCCTGTATTCTGAAATGAGGAAAGAGGCTGATAAGGAACACCTGTGTTTTGATATGCTCCTACAGGTTGTGAGTGGGAGTGATTAGATTGCTGCTGCTGATAGCCGGAATGGTTAGATTGTTGCTGCTGCTGATAGCCGGAATGGTTAGATTGCTGCTGCTGATAGCTGGAATGGTTTGACTGCTGCGGATAGCTGGAATGGTTAGACTGCTGCTGCTGCTGCGGATAGCTGGAATGGTTAGACTGCTGCTGCTGCTGCTGCTGCTGATAGCTATTATAGTAACTCGGGTATCCTGCGCTTCCATAACCGTATGGATCAGTAGAGTTAGGGTATGATGCATATCCATTATAATCTTGTGATACGTTCGATGTTCCCAAACTCGATGAACTAGAAGGCAGGGGTGCTACATTCAGGCCATCTTGAGCATTTCTAGTGGGTGGCTCTGTGTGATAATCATATTGGTAATTGCTGGTGGAGCTAGCAAGGATCCCATTCTGGGTGGAGCTATGATCAGCCCGGGAAATGGTCCATGATATGGCATCAGGCCCAGTTGTTTGGGGAATATATGAAGAAGTCTGTCCTTGACTTGCGTCAACTACATGCTGATTCTGAGAAAGAAATGAATGCAATGTATGTAATAGATGTTCACATTTGCCGCAACCGATAAAACACATAAACATGAGAAATGCACTCAATAAGGAACTTGGACCATATTAAGTGATATGGTGACACTGGAAAGAGAACTATGGAATACAACAAAAGAACCTAGAAATACAATCGTAGCAGATCAATGCAAAATGTTTCCCTGAGCAGGCCATCCAAATCAGTCTAGATAATTCCTTTTCCAAATTGACAACATACAATTTATTGCATGTACGCCCAATGCATGGGAATGTAACTTTGATATTTTTACTGAAAATGCACAAATAGCGCAGCAGGGACTTTTAAAATACATTTATGCTGATGGAATTATGTTAAATTAGGGAGCAGCAAATTTCTCAGAATAATTTATTGGAATTGGATAAAGAAGCTCTTATTCTCACTTAGAAATATAAACCAGCAGCGGCTATGATTTTTTTCAATAGGTTGAAATAAAATTGTTAGTGTTGACATAATCCATTGAATATTAAACCTCCCAAAATAGTACCACTTCAAATATTTACTGACCTATGACCGGCCATCATACTAGCAGATAAACGTATTCCTCATCAGCCATTTCTAGGCATGTTGAGAAGCCATAAAAGCTCTCAAATGGATTCACTAGCTTTCAACCACTAATATAGCTCATGGAGAGGAATTTTCATATTAGATTTTCATAATAAATCAATCCACTAAGAAACGAATCCCAAATGAAGCATTTATTAAAACTCTACTATCAAGCAGAGATTAATAGAAAGAAATAGTGCCTCGAAATTACCTCTAGCGAATAGGTCTCCGCGGGAGCTATGGTCTCAGTAGTACCGCCTTGATTCATCATCTTATCCACATCCTGATTAAGCACAACAGGAACCGAATTAGCCAACGCATAGTTTTCACCAAAAACTTAATCAACCACAAACCCGCAGAATAAAGTAACTACAAAACCCTAATCGGCTCAAAATTAATCGGAAGCGATCCAGACCTTCAAAGAGCTTGAATTAACACCCGGAAGTCGAATGCGGACCGATTCATTGGGGAGATCTTAAGCAAAAGTTGAAGATATGCAGATGAAAATTTCAGGTAAAATTGGACGACCGGATTATTACGTATAACCCCCAAAAACAAAAAATAGCCTCGCACCGAGATGAAGTTTAAAAGGCCGGAAACAAAGAAGTCAATGAATAATCAAACTCAGAAACGAAAACGATTAGAGATGAATAGAGTGAACACACCGATATAGGATTAAGAAGATTCCGGAGAGAGGTGGTTCAGGCGGGGCCTAGGTTGGGTCGTGTTTGGGGGCACAGGTGATTGGACTTGAAAACGTTGTTTGGCGGAAGGGGAGGTTAGGTTATGGTTATTATTTGGGATTGTTGAAGTTTCTGATTCCTAATATATCATCCTCAAACGTATTACGATTTGATTTTTATGGTTAGTTCAAACCAAAAATAAATTATATCAATAAGAAAGCACGAGGGGGGAAACAAACGAAAACAAAATCCATGACGTAAATATAATTTTTAGTAATTTTGATCCTGTATTTTGTCTGAATGATTCTATACATTAATTACTATTTACATTCATATTATTTATAAAAAAAAAAATTATTCACTTTCACATTTGATAATTTTTTTTTTATAAAATGCGGAGCGTAAGCATGTAGATAGTAAATATTAAAAAATAATTATTCATTTTATTTTTCTCGATATTGGTCGAATATTTTTTCTAAAAGTAATTTTACGCCATGAAATAAAGCCTCTTTGTTTTTTTTTTTTTTTTTCCTGTCAATGTTTTTTTTTTATTTAGCTTAATTTTTTCCTATCAATGTTGATCGAAAGGAAAATGCTATCTAGTATCTAGATTATAAAATTATCATTTTAGACGCATAATAACCATACATACCATAAATCTTGAAATTCAAAGTTCGAAATGAAATAGAAAAACCTGATTTATTTATTTTTAAAATCGTTTCGTAAATGAAAGATTAATCTGGTATTAACGAAGTTACGAAACATATCCCAATAGTTTCGAGATCCATAGTAATAAAAAAAAATGGAAATCCAGAATAAAAAGGTTTGGTTCAATGATCTGGTTTTTAAGGCAGGCCCATGAATAAGTTGGCACAGAGAGCTGGAGAAATGACTACAATAATGAATAAAGGAACAATAGCACGTAGAAAGATGCCGTTTTTGTTGGTCAAAATAACGTCTCAGTCAACGCAGATTCAATAATATGATCACGAGTTATGAGAGCTTTTGAGAAATATTCTATTTCTTCGTTATAATTTTTACAAATTTTTATATAAAATATAATAAATAATTTAATAATTCAATTTTTTATCTCAACCATGAGCCTTAAAATCTCATTTGATTTCATAAATAAGATTAAAAAAAATATTATTAAAATATTATTTTTAAAATTATTTTTATTTTAAAATTTTAAAAATTAAATTTTTTATTTTATTTTATATAAAAATTTTAAAAAAATTATAATTATTAAATCACCCGCCAGTGGCGTAGGTAACTAGCCAGAGTGGTTATTCTCTCTCTTTTTTTTTTTTTTACAAAATGAAAAAATAATTTTTTAACTTATTTATTACATGCTCTGTATAATTCCTGTGAAAAATTTACTTATAAGAAAAAAGTTACTGTGAAAAACTTGGCCATCCTTAACATATATTTTCAATCATATTCTCAATGGGTTCCACCTCTTTTGCGAGATTCTGATAAAAACTTGTCTCAAATAATTTGCACTGGTATTCATGAAATTTTCAAGAACTCCCATCATCCAAACATCCACTAAAACTGCAAAAAGAGTAGAACCTTCCTGTGTGCTTTGAGCTAGTAAAATGTCCCCCGATAAGGCTGTAAATTACCGAGGACAAAATCATAGCAGAGAATCAAAATCAAAATCTTTTTCTCTTCACTCGGGAAATCTCATCAAACCCATCATCATGCCAAACCTGCCCCCCGCCTCGCCTGTAATTTGCTTCCTGCTCTTCAATGCTTCTTGTTCTTCTAGGTGCATTTCCTGGCCGGTACTTAATTCTCCGGTCAAACTCCCTGTCCCTTAAATTGCCTCTTTGACGGAACTCTAATTCTTCTTCTGGACAGAACCTAAAAGGCCTAGGGCCATCCTCTGAATTAAGATGTAAACCCTCACCATCGGCATCACTGTAAGGAGGCCTAAATGAACGAGCAGGTCCACGTCTCTCACCAAACCTTCTTCTCTCATCACCATTTGCATCACCACCAAGCTCATGCAGTCGACCGGTATTCATGAGCCCCCCAAAGTACTCATCACTGTCAGTTCTTTCTCGGGGATCCATAACGTCAAATCGCCTGTTTCTAAGTAAAATCCGGCCAGATTGGCTCCTATTGGGAATTACAGATCTTGGATGACCATGGTCGCGTCCAGAATCCAAATCCCTCAAATCATTAGAGGATCGTGACAAATATGGCGGGGAGCCATGCCTTCTGGCCATCAGGTCTGCAGGGAAACAAGGGTGATCTGGGGACCTCTTCTTTTTTCTTTTTTGATAAGAAGGGTGATCTGGAGATCTCACCCTCTCCATCCGGTATATTGGAGATCTTCGATGAGTCATTTCTGAATGTCCATCAAAACCATCTTGGGATCTTCTCCTAGGAGATGGCCATGGGACAGGAGAACGAGATCTGGATCTTATTGGAGATTTTGAATGAAGTCGGGGAAGACCCCTTCTCTGAACAGAAGAAAAGTTCCTACCACCTCGGGCAAAATGTCCACCTACTCCCTCATATGCAGGTTGAGATCGTGTGAACATGGGTTCCATAGCATCATCATGAAAAACCCTCATGAGCTTCTCGCTATGCCTCAGTCCAACCACTTCAGAACTATCTTCATCGACACATCTACCTGGGCTCACATTTCTAGGAACTCTGCGAATCATTTGACCACCACCACGTGCAGCAGGGCTATCTCTCCCTCCCGGAGACCGTCTTCTTGAGGGCATATGGCGAAAAATAGCTCTCTCCTCATTTAAACGCTTCCTCCCTCCCCGACCAGTGCAAAAAAATGCACCATCAGGTGGAATATTATAACTATTATATTCCAGGTCAGCATTGGCGACAGCAGATGCATATTTATGTCTGGAGACACGAAACTCTGTTGGAACATTATAAAATTCTGAAGTGAAGTCACGGTCTGAGTCCCAGTCACCATGTAAAGTGTCTAACCGACTAGGAATCCTTCCTCTGCCACGCCCAAAATTTAATCTAGAATTTCTGGGCGAGAGATCTTGGTGCCTCTCTCGTGAAAATTTGCCAGAACCATCGATGTATGACTCATCTCTGAACAAAAGTAAAGGCAAGAAAATCAGATATTAATACAACTACTTAGCC